>NC_084554.2:17757500-17792500 GCF_033978685.3 Nerophis lumbriciformis
TGGTGACGCTTCAAATGGGTTAACATGTGTTATGACAGTAGCGTATGTGTGTGTTGCCCTTTAATATGTGAGGTGAGTGTGTGGGCGAGCGAGGTGAGGGAGCGTTAGCGTGAGTGGCTAGTGATTTGTTGGATTGGCTGTGTGCAAGACCTCAATAAAGCCACGATTTGCAACTAATCGCCGGACTCTTCATTTACCCTGCAATCCAGAGCTGTGGAGACCCACTGCCGGGTAGAGTGAAGGGTGTTGCCCCTGAGAATACATCGGCCCTGGTGGAGTGTCTCCCCTGCGCTCCTCGACTACGGTCTGGGAGCCGGAAGCAGGAAAGGTGCAACACATGTTTGACGTGTTGTCAGAAGCAGCTGCTGAACAATGTCGGCAAACCTCCGTCCTCCATTGTTGTATCGTGCAGCCGAAGTGTTCCCAAACGAGAGATCTTAACGAGGCAGGAGGGTCTTCCAGCTCTGGCTTTTACATGTTGTCCTTGCCCGGTCGCTGCTAGCATGTGTACTCGTTGAGTACACCTCCGAACCGAACCGAAACCCCCGTACCGAAACGGTTCAATACAAATACACGTACCGTTACACCCCTAACAAGGAGACATCTATACAGCAAAACACGTCACACTGTCGTGACTCTCTGATTTATGTACAGTCTTCCATGTTCTAGCAAACTGCCTGGCTGCCAGTCCTCCCTTTACATCGGCAGGAATTACGAAGTTGAATGTTAAAAAAACAAAAGTGACCGTTTTCCTGCACAATCTCGGTTATCGTTCGCCAAACATTTTGTGTAACAAACTAGCCTGTTTGCTTGCGTGTCATTCCTAAGAACCAGTGGTGGGCCGTCATGGCCAGCAAGGCCTTCTCTGCTGGCCTAACATAACCAGAAATCAGGATCATAATTAAATATAAAAGTACTTTTTAATTTACTGTCCCTAAATATCTAAAAGTATTAATATTCTTTCATGTTATATGATGCTCCTTCCAATGCTGTTGTTTTCAGTATTAGTTTGTATCCAATCAGAATTCAGCTAGCTTTTGTTGCCATGCTGTACGAAATATGCCCGAGGCCTTCAGAATCAACAATGCAGTCTGTGCACTGTAAGTGAACGGACACATACAGTTGATAGACAATTGCGATAGCCAATCAGATCACAAGTTGTTGTCAGTAAGGCCTTCTAGCTGGCCTAACGCTGTGATTGGATACACACTTTGGAGTCCCAAGTGAGTATCAAATCACAAGGTGCGAAAACAGGAATTGGCACCGGAACCATACGAGCCATAGAAAGACACAGAAAACTCACCAGTACAATAACCACAAAGATTAAGTGTTTGTCTTGCACCTAGTCATCTGCTGTGGACAGACGAAGCCAAGCAATGCAGGTTTAGCGAGCGGTGCACGCTCCCGCAATGGCAGGCAATCACATTTTGGTTTGCCCGCCACTTTCACACGAATCAAAGGACTACGACGGTACCACTGGCTTATACGGCGTCGGATGGGTGCTACAAATTGTGAGTTCAAATATTTGATTTCTTTATTTTTTTTCATGTTTCATTTTTTTATACAATTCTTTTAATATTGACAGTACCACGTACGATATGTTTTAATTGCTGAAATGGGTTTATTAAATGTTAAATGCGATGCAAAATAGACCCTTTTGTACACTGTTGAGGGGATTCATTGGCCAGTAGCGTGCAAGTGTGTTTCTGTATAGTATCTCCAGCCGTGTCCATGTGGTGACTTAAATCACGGTAATTTCAGAGGTGAAGTCGGACTAAGTAGGACATCACTCAAGGCTTAGGTGAGAAAGGCACGGCTCGCCACTGCGAAGAACGTAGTACCCACACAAACCATCTCACGCGTTGATGCTCAGTCTCTGTACTTCTGTTTTATTGAGTACAACAGCAAAATAATCCACCATAGAGCCAATGAAAGTTGCGAGTTGGAGCATGGTGCTGTGGAGTTGCCGACGAGAACATCAGTTGGATCATTCCATGTAAGTATAGTCAAGTCGCGTGAGAACAGTTGTCGAGGTGTTTTTTCGATACAACGGGAGTGCCGGCAGTTGAGTAAAGGAGGTGAGAAACACGACTTAATTCGAGAGATAACGCTTAGAAAAGTATGAAGGTGGTGTGCACGTGGTCTCCCTTCGCTCCCGCGCATCTCTGGCTTCTACTCGGGCTGCTCCGGCTCTTTCTTTCAGGGCGGAAGACTACGACTAGCTGTGCGACTGGGGATGCACATCTTCCTCCGGCGAGGTTGCGATCCGTCTCGCTCCTGGCGGTGTCATCGCCTACTTCACCTGCGACGGGTTCTCCCATGATGCCACCGCCTCGTCCTTTTCGTCTGTTGCTGGGATGACTGTCCGTCACACGCCCTCTTCGCCTGCTGTAGAAACGGCCATCCGGCTATCCTTGCACTCGTCTTCTTGGATGTGGCTATCCTCCAGGCGCATCCCATGCCGACAGCAGCAGAGCCATGGGCGAGAGTGAAAACCTCTTCGGCTGAGGGATTGCATGGCCTATTGCTTGTCTTTTTCTTCCTTGTTGGGCACAAAGCTGGCCGTTTAATGGACGTCCTTCGCGCCAGAACCTGGGCATAGTCCTCTGCTTCCGCTGGAGTGTACACTCTGCGCTTGTTCGCCTCCTCTACCCCGCTGGCTACGGGGACTCATGCCTGGACTGGTGTGAGTACCGCTGGTTCGTTCTTCCTCCACCCTCCCTAAGTTTTGGACTTTTGTTTAAATCTGGGACTGCGTAACAATGTCTAAAATCTATTATGTAAGTGGAGGCGTACTATCATGATCCCACATGACTGTTTGGAAAGTGTTGGTCCCCTCAACTTGTTCCTGGTCCTTGAGGACAATACAGCACTAGTGGGATACAGGCAACAATGAGTCCGAGTACAGAGAGTACGTAGAACTTCTGGTGGATTGGTGCAAAAGCAACCACATCTGCATCGATTTAAAGGCCTACTGAAACCCACTACTACCGACCACGCAGTCTGATAGTTTATATATCAATGATGAAATCTTAACATTGCAACACATGCCAATACAGCCGGGTTAGCTTACTAAAGTGCAATTTTAAATTTCGCGCGGAATATATCCTGCTGAAAACGTCTCGGTATGATGACGTCAGCGCGTGACGTCACGGATTGTAGAGGACATTTTGGGACAGCATGGTGGCCAGCTATTAAGTCGTCTGTTTTCATCGCAAAATTCCACAGTATTCTGGACATCTGTGTTGGTGAATCTTTTGCAATTTGTTCAATGAACAATGGAGACAGCAAAGAAGAAAGCTATAGGAGGGAAGCGGTGTATTGCGGCCGACTGCAGCAACACAAACACAGCCGGTGTTTCATTGTTTACATTCCCGAAAGGTGACAGTCAAGCTTTACCATTGGCCTGTGGAGAACTGGGACAACAGAGACTCTTACCAGGAGGACTTTGAGTTGGATGCGCAGACGCGGTACCGTGAGTACGCATGCAGCAGCGGCTTCCAAACATTTGATCGCTTGCACGTACGTGCGTTCCGCTATGTGCATGCCACGTACGTAACTTTGGGGACTTTGGGGAAATATATGTGCTGTATGAACTTTGGGGAGGGGAACGGTACTTTGGGCTGTGGGATTGAGTGTGTTGTGCAGGTGTTTGAGTTGTATTGGCGGGTTATATGGACAGGAGGGGGAGGTGTTTGTTATGCGGGATTAATTTGTGACATATTAAATATAAGCCTGGTTGTGTTGTGGCTAATAGAGTATATATATGTCTTGTGTTTATTTACTGTTTTAGTCATTCCCAGCTGAATATCAGGTCCCACCCGCCTCTCACAGCATCTTCCCTATCTGAATCGCTCCCACTGCCCTCTAGTCCTTCACTCTCACTTTCCTCATCCACAAATCTTTCATCCTCGCTCAAATTAATGGGGAAATCGTCGCTTTCTTGGTCCGAATCGCTCTCGCTGCTGGTGGCCATGATTGTAAACAATGTGCAGATGTGAGGAGCTCAACAACCTGTGACGTCACGCTACTCGTCTACTACTTCCGGTACAGGCAAGGCTTTTTTTTCAGCGACCAAAAGTTGCGAACTTTATCGTCGATGTTCTCTACTAAATCCTTTCAGCAAAAATATGGCAATATCGCAAAATGATCAAGTATGACACATAGAATGGACCTGCTATCCCCGTTTAAATAAGAAAATCGCATTTCAGTAGGCATTTAAAAAAAAAACAAGGAGATGGTGGTGGACTTCAAGATGGTCAGACACTTATTTTCCCCCCTTGCGCATCAAAGGAGCCGGTGTGTAAGGGGTCTTCAGCTTCAGGTATTTGGGGGGACTTCACCTGGAGCCACACTATTCCCGTCAGCTTAAGAAGGAGCACTACCCTCTTTACTTCCTCAGGAAGCTGCAACGTTCTGGACTGGGGAGCTCCATCCTTACGAGCCTCTACATACTGTATGTGTGGTGGAGAGCACCCTCGGCACCAGCACACCGGTGTGGCACAGCAGCTGCACGGCTTAAGAGAGGAAGGCATCCCTATATCTGCATCACCAATGATTCCACCCACCCTGCACACCCTTTCTTTGACCCCTTACCCCCAGGCCGGAAGGAGGCTGCCAAGCATCTGGAGTAGGATCACCAGACTTTTTTCTGGAATCTGTTAGACTGATGAGCTGTAGCAATGGGTACCAATCTCTTACCCCACACCCCCACCCAATCCGTGCACAAGGCACCCACGGTTTAGGATTCAAGTTCTGTCACTTGTAAAAGGGCCTTCTCACTTCTACATCGAATCGTCTACTTTTCTTCGACACTTTTCTTCGACACTCGTAGATTAGACAATAGATGACTGATTAGAAGACAAGTCTTGTACAGAGTCCTACTCATCTTCCCTGTAGGAATAAGGAAGTGATTTGGAAGACAAATTCTCATTTCTGCAGCGACACAGTCGTGATTCAGTGCCAACGCATTGGCGTTTTGGGAGTTAGCGGCACTCAAACATTGTGGCTTCACAGAGTCAACATTGAACCAATAGAATCGCTGGATATTTCTCAAGTGTCAAAAGCAAGATTACACAATCCAGTCACTGAGACTCACAACAGGAGAAAAAGACACTCACAGGCCTGTGATTGGATCCATCATCTAATCCCTCTCGCGGGAAGGCACGATCAATACCACGGTAATCAATACTTGGACTTTTTCTTAAATGGAACTTATTCAGTGTCGTTAGGAAAATAATGAAATAGAAATCTTGGCTCGCAATTTACGAAATTCAGATCACTTAAAAAGTGTGTCATTTATGTCGCAAACAATTATTGATCATAAAGATGATTGTGATCTTTTTTCATGCACATATTTTCATGGACGGTATAGCTCGGTTGGTAGAGTGGACGTGCCAGCAACTTAAGGGTTCCAGGTTCGATCCCCGCTTCCGCCAACCTAGTCACTGCCGTTGTGTCCTTGGGCAAGACACTTTACCCACCTGCTCCCAGTGCCACCCACACTGGTTTAAATGTAACTTATATATTGGGTTTCACTGGGTAAAAGCGCTTTGAGTCACTAGAGAAAGGCGCTATATAAAATATAATTCACTTCACTTCAGTTCACATGAAAGAAACAATTAGGTTATGGTCTGCATCCCATTGTGTTTCATTTGATCACTTCCTGTTTCCTGTCCTTTGCTGTTTGCATGGCATTGTTTACCTTCTGTACTTTTTACATTATTTTACCCTTTTCAGCTACTGTACCTTTTAGATCCTTTCTTTTTGCCTTATTTTACTTGTTTCCTTATTTCTACCTTCTTTTGCCTACTTTTTTTACCTTATTTTGCTTACTTCTCTCTTTTTAAATTGTTTTATTTTACTCGTTTACTTACTTGTACTTATTCTTATCTTCTTAACCTTCTTTTAGTTGTTACCTTATTTTTTACTTTCTTTTACCTGCTTTTTATTTTATTTTATTTTTCTCTTTCAATGTTTATTACCTATCTTCTTATACCTACTCTTTTACCTTCTATTTAATCCATACTTGCCAACCCTGAGACCTCCGAATTCGGGAGATGGGGCGGGGTTGAGGTGTGGGGGGGCGGTGTTGAGGTGGGTGGTGTTTGGGGGGGCGGGGTTTGGTGGTAGCGGGGGTGTATATTGTAGCCCGTAAGAGTTAGGGTTGCAAGGGATTCTGGGTATATGTTCTGTTGTGTTTATGTTGTGTTACAGTGCGGATGTTCTCCCGAATTGTGTTTGTCATTCTTATTTGGTGTGGGTTCACAGTGTGGCGCATATTTGCAACAGTGTTAAAGTTGTTTATACGGCCACCCTCAGTGTGACCTGTATGGCTGTTGATCAAGTATGTCTTGCAGTCACTTACGTGTGTCTGTAGAAGCCGCAGACAACATGTGACTGGGCCAGCACGCTGTTTGTATGGATAAAAAGCAGACGCAACGGCAGGTTGTAGAGGACGCTAAAGGCAGTGCCATCACGGCACGCCCTCAATATTGTTGTCCGGGTGGTTGCCCTGGGAGATTTTCGGGAGGGGCACTGAAATTCTGGAGTCTCTTTGGAAAAAAGTATTATTTAATCTCATATTTTACTTTATTTTTACCTTTATCTGCCTATATCTATCTTTTTACGTACTTTTTAATTCGTTTTACATTTTTAAAAATTGTTATCTTCTTTTACCTTCTATTTAATCTTTTTACCTTATTTTACTTTTTTCTAACTACCGTATTTTTCGGAGTATAAATCGCACCGGAGTATAAGTCGCATATGCCGAAAATGCATAATAAAGAAGGAAAAAAACATATAAGTCGCACTGGAGCCCGGCCAAACTATGAAAAAAACTGACTTATAGTCCGAAAAATACGGTACTTTTTACCTTCTTTTACTTTCTTTTTTACCTTACCTTATATTTTACCCACTTCTTACTTTCTTTTACCTACTTTTTACAGTACCTTCTTTTTACTTTCTTTTACCTACTTCTTACTTTCTTTTAATCTACTTTTGACTGTCTTTGCCCTTCTTTGACCTACACTATATTGCCAAAAGTCTTTGCCCAACCATCCAAATAATCAGAATCAGGTGTCTTAATTATTTGGCCTGGCCACAGGTGTATAAAATCAAGAACTTAGGCATGGAGACTGTTTCTACAAACATTTGTGAAAGAATGGGCCGCTCTCAGGAGCTCAGTGATTTCCAGCGTGGAACTGTCATAGGATGCCACCTGTGCAACAGATCCAGTCGTGAAATTTCCTCGCTCCTAAATATTCCAAAGTCAACTGTCAGCCTTATTATAAGAAAATGGAAGAGTTTGGGAACAACAGCAACTCAGCCACGAAGTGGTAGGTCACGTAAACATACAGAGAGGGGTCAGCGGATGCTGAAGTGCATAGGGCAAAGACTTTCTGCACAGTCAGTTGCTTCATGTGACCTTCCATTTAGCCCACATACAGTACGCAGAGAGCTTCATGGAATGGGTTTCCATAGCCGAGCAGCTGCATCTAAGCCATACATCACCAAGTCCAATGCAAAGCGTCGGATGCAGTGGTGTAAAGCACGTCGCCACTGGACCCTAGAGCAGTGGAGACGCCTTCTCTGGAGTGATGAATCACGCTTTTCCATCTGGCAATCTGATGGACGAGTCTGGGTTTGGAGGTTGCCAGGAGAACACTACATTTCGGACCGCATAGAGTGTGAAATTTGGTGGAGGAGGAATTATGGTGTAGGGTTGTTTTTCAGGAGTTGGGCTTGGCCCCTTTGTTTCAGTGAAAGGAACTTTGAATGCTCCAGGATTCTAAAGCATGTTGATCAATTCCGTGCTACCAACCTTGTGGGAACAGTTTGGAGCGGGCCCCTTCCTCTTCAAACATGACTGTGCACCAGTGCACAAAGCAAGGTAAATAAATAAATGATAAATGGGTTGTACTTGTATAGCGCTTTTCTACCTTCAAGGTACTCAAAGCGCTTTGACACTACTTCCACATTTACCCATTCACACACACATTCACACACTGATGGAGGGAGCTGCCATTCAAGGCGCTAACCAGCACCCATCAGGAGCAAGGGTGAAGTGTCTTGCTCAGGACACAACGGACATGACGAGGTTGGTACTAGGTGGGGATTGAACCAGGGACCCTCGGGTCGCGCACGGCCATTCTTCCATTGCGCCACGCCGTCCCATAAAGACATGGCCTTGACTGGCCTGAACCCGATAGAACACCTTTGGGATGAATTAGAACGGAGAAGAGAGCCAGGCATTCTCGACCAACATCAATGCGCTTTTGGAAGAATGGTCGAAAATTCCTATCAACACACTCTGCAACCTTGTGGACAGCCTTCCCAGCTGAAGCCTTAATAGCTGCAATAGGTGGACCGACATCATATTGAACCCTATGGGTTAGGAATGGGATGGCACTTCAAGTTCATATGTGACTCAAGGCAGGTGGCCAAATATTTTTGGCAATATAGTGTACTTTTTTCCTTAATTGAGTTACATTTTTGCAAATAGGCAAAAGGACATAATTTTTTACTTGCCACTGGCTTCCACGCCAGATGCTGTTTCTAGCTTTTTCTGTGTTCATGTCTTTTTTTTTTAATAGTGTTGTTGCTCCACTTCCTTAGATGTGTTGTTTCCCGCCATCCATTGCCATAAATAGTTTGGTAATAAATAGTTTGTGCACTTATTAAAGCAGGGAGACGCCAGCTTGTTTCTCAAGATTCCACTGTACCCCCTCCATCCATTCTGGAACCTTCTGCCGTGCTCTGCACAACTCCCTTGCTATGCACACTCACTGAGAGTTCTTACTTTTTGTTTAATCGGCCGATCACATATTTTTTCACAGAAATTGGCTGATCCTTTGGCGCACCCCTAAATAAAACACTACCGTATTTTTCGGACTATAAGTCACAGTTTTTTTCATAGTTTGGCCGGGCTCCAGTACGAGTTGTATATGTTTTTTTCCTTTTTTATTATGCATTTTCGGCAGGTGCGACTTATACTCCGGTGCGACTTATACTCGGAAAAATACGGTAATCTGCTTTATCATCTATAACACAAAGCTAATATACGGGTGTTTTGTTTATTGACCTTCAATCAATTGGTTTGCATGAAATATATCAAACCCCCCCCCCATTAGTTGAGGACTTTCCGTAGTTTTCATTGTCTCGTTGACAATTGCGCCGACATCATCTGGTTAAGAATGATTTATCTTCCTGCTTTGCCTCGTTGCTCCGTCCCAGCTGAGCTTGAGCCGTGTCTCGTCAGAATTTTTACGCACCGTTGCCTTTTGTTCCGTCTTTTTTTGTCTTGGACAATAGATGTTGCCGCTCTGTGTGCGCATACAATAGGAGACTCTTTTTTTTTCCTCCGCTGTCTTTGTCTCTGCATGTGGGGTCCAAACCAACCACCAAACGTCAGAGTTTAAACCTTAACTGTTAGATTTTAGTTTTTTCAAAAGAAGGGCTAGTTTGTGATGATACACTGTTTAAAAAATATTCATTTTATATATCGTATTTTCTGGACTATATACTGCTACGTTTTTCCAATGCTTTGAACCCTGCGGCTTATAAGACGGTGTGGCTAATTTATGGATTTTTCAGCCGTAATGTTTTGTATTCAACAAAGAGGTTTTATTAAACACAGACAGAGACGCTGAACACCTGGGTGAAGTCTTGTCTGGTTTCAGGTTGTCTTGTCATTTCCTTTTTATTTTGAAAAGCCAACTCTACTTGTTTTAGATCGCTTGCCCAACCCTCGTGTGTCATCGTATGCCACAGTCTTGTCCACAGCCATAGCCACGTTTTTGTGCTACCTTTTGGATCCTCGGGAGAGTTTTGGTTTGTAACTTTTTCAGGTAAGGTTAGCTTCATAGTATCGCCTCCGTTGGAGCTGGAGCGTTTTGAGTTTGTTGATCATTTTGTAAATTTAGTGGTCAGGTTAGATCTGTTTGAAAGCCTGTTTTGTTTCTCCCGTTTTGGACCCCTTTCCCTTGTCATAATAAAGACCTGCTTCTGATATCCTGCGCCTGTGTTCCGAGTCCAATTCTGGTCGTGAAAAAAAGGTGTTTTATTGTTTGTGCTATGGCGCCATTTTTGGGACTAGTTCATAGCGTTTCTGCTCGAAAGGATTCTTCATTCATCACTCCAAGCAACGTTTGTATATTTTACAATACAACAAAAACAATTCACACTGACTAAACTGTCCCATTTGTGATGTCTGTAGGAGAGGTTCCCTGACGATGACTTCTGTTTTGTTTGATCAGCCATTTTGCTGCCGTGTTACAGGCACCGTTTGGAAACAATTAAGGAATGTAGACAAACATTTACAAAATCTTTCTGTGGAGGGAGAGTGTGACCAGCGCGCTTGCAGGAGTAAAAGTCACCGCCTCTGTCCATGGTGCTGAAGACAGAGCACCATCAGACGGGGACGTGGCAGTGCTGACGGCGAGACACAGCTGGCAGGGGATTCAATTTCCCAGGTGGTACGAGTTGTCTAATCATCTGTTGTCTTTAACAGTAAGCGGCCGGGAGCAGAGAAAGAGAGAGAGGATACGGACGTGACTGAAAGGTCACGTTCTGCGGGAGAGGAACTTTGTTGAAACAATTTGAGTATTAAAACCTTCGTTAAAAACTGCACGCTTGGCTCTAGTGGAACTGCTAGGAAGCGACTTCCACACTTTCATTCTGCAACTTATGGTCTGGTGCGGCTAATACAGGGGTGTCAAACTCATTTTAGCTCAGGGGCCGCATGGAGGAAAATCTGTGCACACGCAGGCCGGACTATTCAAATTATGGCATTAAAACTAAAAAATAAAGACAACTTCAGATCGTTTTCTTTGTCTTACTTTGGCCAAAAATAGAACGATTACATTCTGAAAATATTACAATAAAAATATAGAAAAAAAATACCGGCAGAGGTATTAATCCATGAAGGAAAGAAGAAAATGAATGAATGTTTATAACTGAATACATTTATGCACAATATGCATAAAAATGTGTTTTCTTTTGTATTATTTTTTTTAATGAATTAAGTAACGTTTATGACAACCTTTTTCCAAAACACAATACAGAATGTGAGATGTGACAGGATAATCCATACATTTATCATTTGTTATCAAAACGGTTACAAAAAAGTGGAAATCCCAAAATTTACTGTGGGACCCCCATTTTTATGACTTGATAGCGCCAAAACTGATGGAGTATTGGTGCGTGCAAAACAGCAGCAGGCAGCTGTGGCCTGCGGGCCGGTTCTAATACTAATCAAATATCATCTCAGGGGCCATTGACACCCCTGGGCTAACATATGTTAAAAAAAAACTGTTTTGTTTAAAATGTAGTTGGTGTGGCCTAAATAGCTCGAAAAATACGGTACTTATATAGTAGGGCTGTAAATCAGCCCTACTATATAAGTAGGGCTGTGAATCTTTGGGTGTACCACGATTCGATTTAATATCGATTCTTGGGGTCACGATTCGATTCAAAATCGATTATTTTTTTTCAATTCAACACGATTCTCGATTCAAAAACGATTTTTTCCCGATTCAAAAGGATTCTCTATTCATTCAATACATAGGATTTCAGCAGGATCTACCCCAGTCTGCTGACATGCAAGCAGAAGAGTAGATTTTTGTAAAAAGCTTAAAGGACAATGTTTTATCAACTGATTGCAATAATGTGAATTTGTTTTAACTATTAAATGAACCAAAAATATGACTTATTTTATCTTTGTGAAAATATTGGACACAGTGTGTTGTCAAGTTTATGAGATGCGATGCAAGTGTAAGCCACTGTAACACTATTGTTATTTTTTTTTATTTTATTTTTTATAAATGTCTAATGATAATGTCAATGAGGGATTTTTATCACTGCTATGTTGAAATTGTAACTCCAAACCTCGTTTCAATATGAGTTGGGAAATTGTGTTAGATGTAAATATAAACGGAATACAATGATTTGCAAATCATTTTCAACCCATATTCAGTTGAATATGCTACAAAGACAACATATTTGATGTTCAAACTGATAAACATTTTTTTTTGCAAATAATCATTAACTTTAGGATTTGATGCCAGCAACACGTGACAAAGAAGTTGGGAAAGGTGGCAATAAATACTGATAAAGTTGAGGAATGCTCATCAAAGGGGGTCAAAGGGTCACCACTTTGTCCACAACTGCGTGAGCAAATAGTCAAACAGTTTAAGAACAACGTTTCTCAAAGTGCAATTGCAAGAAATTTAGGGATTTCAACATCTACGGTCCATAAAATCATCAAAAGGTTCAGAGAATCTGGAGAAATCACTCCACGTGAGCGGCATGGCCGGAAACCAACATTGAATGACCGTGACCTTCGATCCCTCAGACGGCACTGTATCAAAAACCGACATCAATCTCTAAAGGATATCACCACATGGGCTCAGGAACACTTCAGAAAACCACTGTCAGTAAATACAGTTTGTCGCTACATCTGTAAGTGCAAGTTAAAGTTCTACTATGCAAAGCGAAAGCCATTTATCAACAACATTCAGATACGCCGCCGGCTTCTCTGGGCCCGAGATCATCTAAGATGGACTCATGCAAAGTGGAAAAGTGTTCTGTGGTCTGACGAGTCCACATTTCAAATTGTTTTTGGAAATATTCGACATTGTGTCATCCGGACCAAAGGGAAAGCGAACTGTTATCGACGCAAAGTTCAAAAGCCAGCATCTGTGATGGTATGGGGGTGCATTAGTGCCAAAGGCATGGGTAACTTACACATCTGTGAAGGCACCATTAATGCTGAAAGGTACATACAGGTTTTGGAACAACATATGCTGCCATCTAAGCACCGTCTTTTTCATGGACGCCCCTGCTTATTTCAGCAAGACAATGCCAAGCC
This sequence comes from Nerophis lumbriciformis, assembly GCF_033978685.3. Classification (NCBI taxonomy): domain Eukaryota; kingdom Metazoa; phylum Chordata; class Actinopteri; order Syngnathiformes; family Syngnathidae; genus Nerophis; species Nerophis lumbriciformis. Next base: position 17,770,369 of record NC_084554.2, read on the forward strand.
ACATTCAGCACGTGTTACAACAGCGTGGCTTCGTAAAAAAAGAGTGCGGGTACTTTCCTGTCCAGACCTGTCTTCCATCGAAAATGTGTGGCGCATTATGAAGCGTAAAATACGACAGCGGAGACCCCGGACTGTTGAACGACTGAATCTCTACATAAAACAAATAAATGGGAAAGAATTCCACTTTCAAAGCTTCAACAATTAGTTTCCTCAGTTCCCAATCCTTTGAGTGTTAAAAGAAAAGGTGATGTAACACAGTAGTGAACATGCCCTTTCCCAACTACTTTGGCACGTGTTGCAGCCATGAAATTCTAAGTTAATTATTTGCAAAAAAAATAAAATAAAGTTTATGAGTTTGAACATCAAATATCTTGTCTTTGTAGTGCATTCAATTGAATATGGGTTGAAAAAGATTTGCAAATCATTGTATTCCGTTTATATTTACATCTAACACAATTTCCCAACTCATATGGAAACGGGGTTTGTAATATTGACACTGTTGTTGATAATATTCATTTTTGTTTTAATACTTTTGGTTTGTTCTGTGTCGTGTTTGTGTCTCCTCTCAATTGCTCTGTTTATTGCAGTTCTGAGTGTTGCTGGGTCGGGTTTGGTTTTGGAATGGGATTGCATTGTTATGGTATTGCTATGTATTGTTTTGTTGGGTTGATTAATACAAATTAAAAAATAATGATAATTAAAAAAATATATAAAAAAAAAATAAAAAAAATATAAATAGATATAAATAGATTTTTTAAAAATGAGAATTGATTCTGAATCGCACAATGTGAGAATTGTGATTCGAATTCGAATCGATGTTTTCCCACAACCCTATTATATTGTATGTATAGTCCCAGAAGGGGAGTTTTCTCCATTGACAACGGAAGAGCAGTTTGGGGTTCACTACAAAAAAACCCACCTCTCAATCATCACTGACTGTTATCTGCGATGGTGAAATGCTGGAAAGGTTTTTATATCTATTTTTCCCTCCCTATTTGAAACAGTTTGAATAAAAAGGGCATGATCAGTTGCTGCTCGGACCAACTTTGTGCAGCCGCTTTAAAAGGCTGCAAGTCTCAAATTAAAGCCAATATGTTGTTCTTCCGGAGGATATAGCTCATCCCAGTGCCCTTGTGCAGACAAGTGTTACTCATTAGGATTCACACAAACACACATTAGAATTGCACCCAGGAGAGAAAAAGCTCCACTGCCACCTGGTGGAGACAGAGGGAGCGAACACTTACGGGTACGCCGTCAGTCCCCGGCTCTCCATCTCTGCCTCGCTCCCCCTGCAAAGAGACACATCACGATTAGGTAAAAGTTTGTGTCTGGTTGTTTACATTCCTGGTGTATAGCTTCTCTTGTTGGGCATGTACGTGTGTGTGTGTGTGTGTGTGTGTGTGTGTGTGTGTGTGTGTGTGTGTGTGTGCGTAAGAAGCTGAATGTACGCAACAACTGATGAAAGTGTGAGACAGCGAGAGATAGGAGAAAAGGTCAGGCTTACCCCCAACAGCCAATAAGAGAAACCCGCCGAGAGAAGGAAGAGGAACTAGCCAGCAGTGACCTTTAACAAACCCGACTCTTTCTATCTTGCATGTGGCTTACAAAACGACACATCCGCGAGCTCTGATACTCGATTCTCTCCTTCCCCCCCACCCGCGCCCACGGGCCATCGCGCCATTCTCCATTTGTGCATATCGAGCAAGCGATTCCCCGCATTTATCACATCCTCTGATTGCCCCGTTCGGAAGCGAGGCGGCGTTCACGCGGTTGACTGCTCGCATTGGAATCCTGTTGCGTTTTGCAGCATTTATTTACGGGTTTGCGCAGTTTTGGGCCTCAGCTCCTCTGTGACTTTGATTAACCGCTAACTACTCAGTGGTAGCTAATGGATCTGCATAATAAGCAGGAATTAACTGCTACACACATTTCACAGATGCCTTTTGACATCTATCTGTCCGACATTTAACCCAAAAGTAACACATAACGGACATCTTGTTGGTGTCAGGCTTGTCCCTGACAGTTTAGTCAAGTTTTAGTTTTTCCTCTGTCATTTCCTGTCAACGCTCTTATTTTGGTTATTTCCTCATTGTCTCCCTGAGTGCTGCTTCCCCTCAGCTGCGGCTGATTGGCACCTGGCCACACCTGGTGTCAATCAGCCAGCTGCTATTTAAACCTGCTTTCCCCTCCAGTCAGTGCTGGATTATTTTAGTGTCATTGTCGCTAATACTTGTTGTCACTACTACCTGTCGTTGTAGCTCTGTCTACTTTTGTTCACTCTGCTCATGTCATAGTTCCTTCGTGTCACAGTAAGTGTTTTTGTTTCTTGTCCACAGTTAACATTTTTGCTATTTTAGTTCATAGCCAAGTTTGTTCTCCGCCTTGTGCGCGCCTTTTGTTGTTACCCTTTTGTTTGTTTTTTTGCCATAGTGTTTAATTAAATCATGTTTTCTTGCTCAATGCCTGCCGTCATCTCTGCATCTTGGGGTTCGTCACCAACAAACTCTGACAGTTGGCCGATTGACGCAATTTATATTATCGTATTTTCCGGACTTTTTTTTTTTTTTCAAAACTCGACAATGCACCTTATAACCCCGTGCGCCTAATGTACGGAATAAGTTCGGTTGAGCTTACCCACCTCGAAGCTACTTTATTTGGTACATGGTGTAATGATAAGTGTGATTAATAGATGGCAGTCAAACATAAGAGATACGTGTAGACTGCACTATGATGGCAATATGAAAACACCAACATTTTATATGTTATATTGAAAATATAGAGCAGGGGTCACCAACGTGGTGCCCGTAAGGACCAGATGAGTAGCCCGCTGGCCTGTTCTAAAAATAGCTCAAATAGCAGCACTTACCAGTGAGCTGCCTCTATTTTTTAAATTGTATTTATTTAGTAGCAAGCTGGTCTCGCTTTGCTCGACATTTTTGATTCTAAGAGAGACAAAACTCAAATATAATTTGAAAATCCAAGAAAATATTTTAGAGACTTGGTCTTCACTAACTGACAAAGAAACAGATAACAGATTTGGTGTCCAGTTCAAAGTGTGACATGATTTATTTAAAAATTTGAGAGTTGACTTTTGTATTTTATGTTATTATTTGTACAAACATGGTGCAAAGTAATTCATGATTTGTTAAAAAAAATGTTAGTGGCTAGCTAGTTAAAATGGGATATTGTGATTTCACAAGACTGTCTTTAGAAGTGATCATTTGAAAATGTTCAATTTGAAAAATGTGCACTTGGAGAAAATATACAAATAAAGTGTTGCATATTGATATTTATCTGTTTCTATATATATTTATTGTGAGAAATCATTAAGATGATCAGTGTTTCCACAAAGATAAATATCATTAATTATTAATAATAACATAGAGTTAAAGGTAAATTGAGCAAATTGGCTATTTCTGGCAATTTATTTAAGTGTGTATCAAACTGGTAGCCCATCGCATTAATCAGTACCCAAGAAGTAGCTCTTGGTTTCAAAAAGGTTGGTGACCCCTGATATAGAGCATTACACACGGCGTTCAAAAATCTATCAAAATGTTTTAGTCCGACTTTGGTAAGCTATGAAGTCGCATCGCTTGATGTGCTTCAACATACGAGTATTATTATAGTGTGTGTATAAGGTAAGGCATATTATCTGGGATGAGAATCAGCACCTCCAAGTCCGAGTCCATGGTTCTCGTCCGGAAAAAGGTGGAGTGCCATCTCCGGGTTGCGGAGTAGACCCTGCCCCAAGTGCAGGAGTTCAAGTACCTCTGAGTCTTGTTCACGAGTGAGGGAAGAGTGGATCGTGAGATCGACAGGCGGCGTCTTCAGTAATGCGGACGCTGTATCGATCCGTTGTGGTGAAGAAGGAGCTAAACCGGATGGACAAGCTCTCAATTTACCGGTCGATCTACGTTCCCATCCTCACCTATGGTCATGGGCTTTGGGTTATGACCGAAAAGACAAGATCACGGGTACAAGCGGCTGAAATGAGTTTCCTCCGCCAGGTGGCAGAGTTCTCCCTTAGAGATAGGGTGAGAAGCTCTGTCATCAGGTGGGGAGCTCAAAGTAAAGCCGTTGCTCCTCCACATCAAGAGGAGCCAGATGAGGTGGGTTCAGGCATCTGGTCAGGATGCCACTCGAACGCCTCCCTAGGGAGGTGTTTAGGGCACGTCCAACCGGTAGGAGGCCACGGGGCAGACCCAAGACACGTTGGGAAGACTATGTCTCCCGGCTGGCCTGGGAACGCCTCGGGATCCCCCGGAAAGAGCTGGATGAAGTGGCAGGGGAGAGGGAAGTCTGGGCTTCCCTGCTTAGGCTGCTGCCCCCGCGACCCGACCTCGGATAAGCGGAAGAAGATGGATGGATGGATGGATATTATCTAGCATTTTGTTTCGCAATATTATGCAAAAGCAACTTTTCTTACCTTCTGGTACCTGCTGATCTGTATTTAGGATCTGCATAAATCCTGAAAAATTGCACGTCTCCGCCTTTGTAGCCTGTATTGACGCCGTAGTCAATAAGCTTCTTTTTTTTCTTAATCTTCTTGTTATGGGACATTCATCCTCCGCTGTTGCCATTTGTAATATAAAGTAGTGTAAAGTTCTTACTTATGTCTGTCAGTAAACTTGCCATGAAAGCGCTAAAACATACCGGTGTAGTGAGTTAACTTTATTCACCCAAGGAACTTTAGTTATTAGAGAGTTGTGGTCGGACGGTTTTACAGGGGACAAATTTCCGGTGTTGTTTCCGGATGAGGAGATGCTGCTCCGTTATTGATTTAAGTAAAGTGTGAATGTCATCAAAACAGTTAGCTCCATCTTTTTACACTTCTTCCACCCCCGTCCTTGCACGCTACACCGCTACAACAAAGATGACGGGGAGAAGACGCTGTCGAAGGTGAGCCACATAAATAAGACCGCCCACAAAACGGCGCATACGGAAGCAACTGTCAGAAAGCGGCTTGAAGATGATCTGTAAAACATAATCTATGCAACATTTTGACCAAAGAACCACCATTACATGTTATGTAGACCACAAGGAAGTGTTTTACATTTAGAAAAAAATAATAATAATATGACCCCTTTAATGCACACTATAATATATAAACAAAGATCAAAAATAGACCATTTATCGGCATTTGACTCAAACCTGAATTTAATCATCTACATGTTTTGAAGCAATACGAATACACGAGAAATAAATATCTACGTTTTAATTAATGAATATGCATGCTGCAAAAGAAGCAAAGAAAGGCTTTTCCTATCACTGCTGTCATGATCCTCCATGACAGTTTTGAACTTGTGCTTATTTTTCTGTGCTTGGTGTTATTTCCTTTCCTGGGGCCTCATGTAACAAGCTTGCATTCGTGCAAAAACCTGCCGTTCGCCCTTTTCCATAGCAAAGTTGAGATGAATCGAGACGAAAAGTTTGCCATAGACGACCCGAGGGCTAAAGCGATATGTAATTTCCTCGTGGAAATAATCACACCTTGACCATCGTTGAAGATACTGACTTTTGTCTGCACAAAATCCACGGGCACTCTTTGTCATATCCAACTACAAACCCCGTTTCCATATGAGTTGGGAAATTGTGTTGGATGTAAATATAAACGGAATACAATGATTTGCAAATCCTTTTCAACTCATATTCAGTTGAATATGCTACAAAGACAACATATTTGATGTTCAAACTGATAAACTTTTTTTTGTTGCAAATAATCATTAACTTTAGAATTTGATGCCAGCAACACGTGACAAAGAAGTTGGGAAAGGTGGCAATAAATACTGATAAAGTTGAGGAATGCTCATCAAACACTTATTTGGAACATCCCACAGATGAACAGGCAAATTGGGAACAGGTGGGTGCCATGATTGGGTATAAAAGTAGATTCCATGAAATGCTCAGTCATTCACAAACAAGGATGGGGCGAGGGTCACCACTTTGTCAACAAATGCGTGAGCAAATTGTTGAACAGTTTAAGAAAAACCTTTCTCAAGCAGCTATTGCAAGGAATTTAGGGATTTCACCATCTACGGTCCGTAATATCAAAGGGTTCAGAGAATCTGGAGAAATCACTGCACGCAAGCAGCTAAGCCCGTGACCTTTGATCCCTCAGGCTATACTGCATCAACAAGCAACATCAATGTGTAAAGGATATCCCCACATGGGCTCAGGAACACTTCAGAAACCCACTGTCAGTAACTACAGTTGGTCGCTACATCTGTAAGTGCAAGTTAAAATTCTCCTATGCAAGGCGAAAACCGTTTATCAACAACACCCAGAAACGCCGTCGGCTTCGCTGGGCCTGAGCTCATCTAAGATGAACAGATACAAAGTGGAAAAGTGTTCTGTGGTCTGACGAGTCCACATTTCAAATTGTTTTTGGAAACTGTGGACATCGTGTCCTCTGGACCAAAGAGGAAAAGAACCATCCGGATTGTTATAGGCGCAAAGTTGAAAAGCCAGCATGTGTGATGGTATGGGGGTGTATTAGTGCCCAAGACATGGGTAACTTACACATCTGTGAAGGTGCCATTAATGCTGAAAGGTACATACAGGTCTTAGAGCAACATATGTTGCCATCCAAGCAACGTTACCATGGACGCCCCTGCTTATTTCAGCAAGACAATGCCAAGCCACGTGTTAGATCAACATGGCTTCATAGTAAAAGAGTGCGGGTACTAGACTGGCCTGCCTGTAGTCCAGACCTGTCTCCCATTGAAAATGTGTGGCGCATTATGAAGCCTAAAATACCACAACGGAGACCCCCGGACTGTTGGACAACTTAAGCTGTACATCAAGCAAGAATGGGAAAGAATTCCACCTGAGAAGCTTCAAAAATGTGTCTCCTCAGTTCCCAAACGTTTACTGAGTGTTGTTAAAAGGAAAGGCCATGTAACACAGTGGTGAAAATGCCCTTTCCCAACTACTTTGGCACGTGTTGCAGCCATGAAATTCTAAGTTAATTATTATTTGCAAAACAAAAAAAAAAGTTTATGAGTTTGAACATCAAATATCTTGTCTTTGTAGTGCATTCAATTGAATATGGGTTGAAAAGGATTTGCAAATCATTGTATTCCATTTATATTTACATCTAACACAATTTCCCAACTCATATGGAAACGGGGTTTGTATGTTTGGCTCTTGCTTGCCTCCAGGTGTGCACACACTACACTTACATTAGGGAAGGGAGTCATATGGCCGCATGGGTGGATCTCGCATATAATGAAGGTGGGTGGGTTAGTCATTTTGCAATGCAGTCTGATGAAAATGATGGAAAGCGCCACTCTACATAGCAACAGACGGTGTGGTCAAAGTTGGAATTGCCAAAAAAAAAAACACATTTTAAGATATTAAACACTCTACTGCCATCTGGTGAATTGTGCATCCCTAATAAAATCTCTTAAAGTGTAAAATATAGCATTAGAATTGTTAAATAGGTTTAAATGAGCTTTCATGACAAAACCACACTGACAAAGTCTCAACTGTTTCCCATTTGCTCTTGAGAATTAGCATACTCTGCAGTGGACATTTGTTTTTGCTCTATTTCTTAAAACAAAACAAAAAATGACAGTGTTATGGAAAACACAAATGTCCACTGCAGGGCACGTTGGCTCTCAGAGGGATAAGTCACTGAGGGCGTTAATAAGTTGAAGCACAAAGCTGCACCGTTTAAAACATATTTCTATAATATGGATACGTATGATATTATGTATCATTATGTCAGCGACTTGCTGTCAGATGACACTTTCAGTTGGCTTCCATAAAAGTGGAAACAACTAAGGTCAGGAGACTTGCTGCCCCCTGGTGGCTTGTCGCATTACCTGTTAGTCATCTCAATTCTGATGGGAAAACAGCCAGTTTAAAAAAAAGAAAAAAAAACTAAAGAAAACAATCCAAGTACTTGTCAAATTAGAAAAGGCTTCCTGTCTTTGTCCCGCCTTGCCACACATTTTAATGTCCGGTTTTCTGGAATGCAGTATGTCTTGGAAACGAGCCTATAAAGTCTTGGTTGGCAGCAGTTGGGAGTGAAATATTTGTTGGTGCACAGACGTTTTATAAGCTTCTGTTTGGGTGCTGCACCTCATAAAGCCGAGAAGAGAACCAAACACCAGTGTTCCATAACTGTCATTGTCTTTCAAGCCGTATAAAAAATTGTGCGGACTGCTTTCCAAATGATGCGTGACAGCTGGACCATTTGAAGTCTCTTTTTCCCCCCACTCTTCTGTTCTCATACTGTAAGTTATAAGATATATAATGTTCTTTGTCTAAAACATGTTAAAAAGTCAAAAGCCGCCGTGTATGAAAATATGTATCAGAATAAATCATATTTTTCACTGCATAGATCTACGAGGTCCACATGGATGATCTTGGTAGCAAATTAAAGGGGAAATTTTGATGGTTAGTCTAAATCAGGGGAGGCAAGTCAGGCATTATGAAATATGATAAAAAAAATAACATAAATTAAATATTAAAAATAGTCTGATTCCAATAGTTTAACAAAGGCCTACTGAAATACGATTTTCTTATTTAAACGGGGATAGCAGGTCCATTCTGTGTCATACTTGATCATTTCGCGATATTGCCCGATTTTTGCTGAAAGGATTTAGTAGAGAACATCGACGATAAAGTTTGCGACTTTTGGTCGCTGATAAAAAAAGCCTTGCCTGTACCGGAAGTAGCAGACGAGTAGCGTGACGTCACAGGTTGTGGAGCTCCTCACATCTGCACATTGTTTACAATCATGGCCACCAGCAGCGAGAGCGATTCGGACCTAAAAAGCGGCGATTTCCCCATTAATTTGAGCGAGGATGAAAGATTTGTGGATGAGGAAAGTGAGAGTGAAGGACTAGAGGGCAGTGGGAGCGATTCAGATAGGGAAGATGCTGTGAGAGGCGGGTGGGACCTGATATTCAGCTGGGAATGACTAAAACAGTAAATAAACACAAGACATATATATACTCTATTAGCCACAACACAACCAGGCTTATATTTAATATGCCACAAATTAATCCCGCATAACAAACACCTCCCCCCTCCCGTCCATATAACCCGCCAATACAACTCAAACACCTGCACAACACACTCAATCCCACAGCCCAAAGTACCGTTCACCTCCCCAAAGTTCATACAGCACATATATTTCCTTAAAGTCCCCAAAGTCACGTACGTGACATGCACATAGCGGCACGCACGTACGGGCAAGCGATCAAATGTTTGGAAGCCGCAGCTGCATGCATAGTCACGGTACCGCGTCTGCATATCCAACTCAAAGTCCTCCTGGTAAGAGTCTCTGTTGTCCCAGTTCTCCACAGGCCAATGGTAAAGCTTGACTGTCATCTTTCGGGAATGTAAACAATGAAACACCGGCTGTGTTATCCGGCGCAACAGTCAGGGGGTGCATTCTACGGTGGGGGCGCGTATCCGGCACAACACCTGCCGCAATACACCGCTTCCCACCTACAGCTTTCTTCTTTGCTGTCTCCATTGTTCATTGAACAAATTGCAAAAGATTCACCAACACAGATGTCCAGAATACTGTGAAATTTTGCGATGAAAACAGACGACTTAATAGCTGGCCACCATGCTGTCCCAAAATGTCCTCTACAATCCGTGACGTCACGCGCAGGCGTCATCATACCGAGACGTTTTCAGCAGGATATTTTGCGCAAAATTTAAAATTGCACTTTAGTATTGGCATGTGTTGCAATGTTAAGATTTCATCATTGATATATAAACTATCAGACTGCGTGGTCGGTAGTAGTGGGTTTCAGTAGGCCTTTTCATTGACTTCATAGTTTAGTGCAGAGGTGTCAAAGTCATTTTATCTCAGGGGCTGCATGGAGGAAAATCTGTTTCCACGCGGGCCGAACTGGTAAAATCATGGCAAAATGTTAGAATAATTATGTATATATTATCACACAACTTTAGTATGCTTAAAGTCCGTTGCTATAGTTATTAGCTACTGTGCTCAAGCTGTACTTTTTTTTATCTGTGCAAGGACAAAACTTCTTGTCTTTGTTTTAGCCTGCTAACAGCCAAGGACTTCAAGGACCTCAACGAAGATAAGACGACAGCACGCAGACGAAGCAGAGACAAGGCAAAATCACAAGGTCCCAGCACATTCCGTCACGTATTGTGCGTACTGGAGCTGCTTTGCATGATGTGTGACCACTCCTTTTAGAGGCGGCCTCAGTGATGTTGACTGGGGAACTCCTGAATACATAGGACGCGGGAGCTGTACCTTAGAGCGTAGGGCAAGACTGTGACTAAGTGTGCAGCTCCATTCATTCTCCTCATGAGCTAAATTGAACTCTGTCTCTGCATGATTCATTGTTTCTTGTCTGTTTAATAGATGTCATCAGTGTTTGAACCTGACACGTAATGATTAAAAAATAAAGACAACTTCACAACTGTTTTCTTAGTCTTACTTTTGCCAAAAAAGAACAAGCCCGTTCTGAAAATGACCACATTACAAATAAACCTCTTGGCAAAACACTTCAAGTTAGTTGAAATTAGACTTTGTCCTAATATATTTACAAAGCCATTCAACTTTAAGCACTTCCTGTTTAGCATTTTCATGTTGGCAGTTCCCCATTTAAGACGTGTTTGGAAAAGTAATTGAGTGTTTCCTCAAACTGCCGCATTGGTGGCTGCCACAACTGCCAGAAAACTATAATTTATCGCCATTCAAATACTACAATTATTATATTATCAAAGCAATTGTCAAAATGACACCACAATAGCTGAAATAAAGGTAACATAACTACAAATTCAACTAATGTGAACATGCTAGATTTAAGCATAAAATAAAATAGAACAAACAACAAATGTGAAAACACATTTTTACAATGGAGTTCAGGGTGCGCATCGTGTCGGCAACAAATTGCAAGCACTTCACGGAACTACAAAGAGGATCAAACAAACAAATCTTGCCGGTCCTTTATTTTATCTGTTGGGTGGATAATTTCCAATTAAATATGGTATTGTGCGTCGTTACAGCATTAGTTTAATGCCAGCCACAACAGGAGCAGCTGATTGCTTTCACCTGTGCTGATTGGAGTAGCGGCAGCCAATCCAGAGGGCGCTTAAAGTCAGCTGAACAGTGTGATGTGTGACGTCGATTACGCTTGAATTGCTATTGCGACATCCAGTGGACACATTTAGGACAGCAGTTTATTTCATTAAAAAAATTGCAGTTTATTTAGCGAACACCGGATTCATAATATTAATAATGGATTAGATTTTATATCGCGCTTTTCTATTATTAGATACTCAAAGCGCTCACAGAGAAGTGGTAACCCATCATTCATTCACACCTGGTGGTGGTAAGCTACATTTGTAGCCACAGCTGCCCTGGGGTAGACTGACGAAAGAGAGGCTGCCAGTTTGCGCCTACGGCCCCTCCAACCACCACCTGTCGTTCATTCACCAGTGTGAGCGGCACCAGGGGCAAGGGTGAAGTGTCCTGCCCAAGGACACAACGGCAGCAATTTAGATGTCTATAGGCGGGGAGCGAACCTGCAACCCTCAGGTTTCTGGCACGGCCGCTTTACCCACTATGCCATACCGCCCCCACGTTAAACCTGTTTGCGGGCCTTATACGGCCCATGGGACGTACGTTTGACATCCCTGGTTTAGAGTAATTGCGGCCAATGCACCTTGGGTCGCTAATGATTAAATATGTTATAGCAATCCAAAACATCATTCAAGTTAAAAAAGCACTTGGAGAGCGCAGACCTCTGCCAGGACCTACCGTATTTTCCGTAGTATAAGTCGCACCTGCCGAAAATGCATAATAAAGAAGGAAAAAAACATATAAATCGCACTGGAGTATAAGTCGCATTTTTGGGGGAAAATGTATTTGAAAAAACCCAACACCAAGAATAGACATTTGAAAGGCAATTTAAATTAAATAAAGAATAGTGAACAACAGGCTGAATAAGTGTACGTTATATGACGCATAAATAACCAACTGAGAACGTGCCTGGTATGTTAACGTAACATATTATGGTAAGAGTCATTCAAATAACTATAACATATAGAACATGCTATACATTTACCAAACAATCTCTCACTCCTAATCACTAAATCCCATGAAATCTTATACGTCTAGTCTCTTACGTGAATGAACTAAATAATATTATTTGATATTTTACGGTAATGTGTTAATAATTTCACACATAAGTCGCTCCTGAGTATAAGTCGCACCCCCGGCCAAACTATGAAAAAAAAACTGCGATTTATAGTCCGAAAAATACGGTACCTCCTATTCGAAAAAAGTCCTGAATCCAGATGGTGATTTGGATCCTTATCCCATTTCTGACAATTCCCAAAAATGTTATCAAAATGTACCCATAACTTTTTGAGTTATCTACAGCGGGATGACAGAAACAGACTGAAGCCTCTGGTCAGTCATCCACTCTCTTTGTCTCTGTGGGTGGAGGCGTGACAGCTAGCATACACACACACATAAATGTAAGGTAACAAAGTAGAAATCATCCGATCTGTCATGTTTGGTCTTATCTGCTTAGTTTAGTGTTCATTCCTGTTCCTATGCTCCCTTTGTTGCCATGGACACTAATTTGTTGCACCTGCTTCTGGTTAGTGGTCAGGACGCTCAGCTGCTCCTGATCACTAATCAGCGAGCTATTTAGACCTTCCTCGTTCTCCACTGATTCTAGCAGTCTTGTTCGCAACACGCGACAGTTATGTTTTTTTACTACCTACTCTATTGGTTGACTCCTGTGCCTTTTGGGTTATGTTTATGTTACCTTGAGCTTTCCTAGCACAGACTGGAGAATAAATCGTCATCTTACCTGCACGATGCTTCCTGACGTCCTTCTGCATCCTGGGGAAAGTATGCGCCTCGAACATAACAGGATCAGCCCCAAAATGTAATCACTTGCTGTTATTGCATTTAATGAAACTGAAATGTTCACGAAAATCCGCATATAACTGTTTGAGTTATTTTGTAGAAGACAAACAAACCAACGGCAACGACTACATAACGTCCTGGCGGGGATACCGCATATTTGAAAACCTACAATAAATTAGTCTCCTCTTGTTCTTGTTATCCTCCGAATGAGCAACCCCAAAAAAAACATGTATCATGGTGGCTTGTACTGTGACCCTAAGATGCAGAGAAGGCCGGTGATGTGAAGGTCAGCAGTCTTTTTGTTCGGGACAACTAAGGGAGCACCAGCATGGTCAGGGCAATGGACCAGTGTTTTTAAAAACACGCAATAATTATACCAAGAGTGGATTAGGAGGCACAAATCACAAGAGATAGTAGGATTTGGCACAAAATAACCATTGCAAACATTCTATAAGCACAATGCAATATACCAATGCTGGAGGGAAGCAGCTGCTGGTATAAGAACACCCCTGATTAGTGATCAGGGACAGGTCAGTCTCTAGATCCTTAATCAGGAGCAGATGGAAACAAAGCACTGTGGAGCAGAGATCAACTGGCAGAAGATAGAAAGTGGTAATAAAAAAATAAGAGCGCTAGATAATGGGACAGGACGGCGTGGCTCGGTTGGTAGAGGGGCCGTGCCAGCAACCTAGTCACGTCCGTTGTGTCCTGGAGCAAGAAACGTCACCCTTGCTCCTGATGGGTCATGGTTAGGGCCTCAGTGTGTGAATGGGCAAATGTGGAAATAATGTCAAAGTAGCAATGATTGTCACACACACTAAGTGTGGGGAAATGTGTCCTCTGCATTTGACCCATCCCCTTTGATCACCCCCTGGGAGGTGAGGGGAGCAGTGGGCAGCAGCGGTGCCGCGCCCGGGAATCATTTTTGGTGATTTAATCCCCAATTCCAACCCTTGATGCTGAGTGCCAAGCAGGGAGTGAACGGGTCCATTTTTATAGTCTTTGGTATGACTCGGCCGGGGTTTGAACTCACAAGCTACCGATTTTAGGGTGGACACTCTAACCACTAGGCCACTGAAGTGCTTTGAGTACCTTAAAAGTAAAAAAAGTGCTATACAAGTGTAACCCATTTACCATCTAAAGAAGAACCAGCCAAACACAGAAAATTAAGACGGAAAGTCATGATAGTGTGAGCAACAGGCTTTCCTAGTTACTCAGCACACAGCAGATTGGCCAAGTAGTACAAAGGTAGCGTAAATATTTATTTCTACAGTTTGACGAATATATTTCTTTAAGTAGAAATACATTTTCTGCTTTCAATTTTGTTCTATCTAAATAACATTTGTTAAACATTCGCAATGCTAATTTTCGTTAGCCTGTCAATGGGATCTTCCATTGTATGTTAGCATTAAGCTATTGAAATTAGTGCCAACCTTTTATCCTGTATGGTTCCATTGCTTTTTTCAGTTGATACCACACTGTATTGTTGATTTAACATGATTCCAACATGTATGCGTACTTGGTGTGCTTAGTTTTACAGTACCTTCATCGTGGAGTCTATAATAAGCAACATTAAGTTAGAAGTTGTTTCCATCTGGAATTTGTTTGCCTTTATCTGATGTATCTAATTACTGTTGACCTATCTGTCAAACTAAATTCCAACATTTAAAGAGGGCAGAATAATTTATGAAAATAAACCAGGGATGTACAAACCCCGTTTCCATTTGAGTTGGGAAATTGTGTTAGATGTAAATATAAATGGAATACAATGATTTGCAAATACTTTTCAACCCATATTCAGTTGAATGCACTACAAAGACAAGATATTGGATGTTCAAACTCGTTAACTTTATTTTTTTTTTGCAAATAATAATCAACTTAGTATTTCATGGCTGCAACACGTGCCAAATTCGTTGGGAAAGGGCATGTTCACCACTGTGTTACATGGCCTTTTCTTTTAACAACACTCAGTAAACGTTTGGGAACTGAGGAGACACATTTTTTAAGCTTCTCAGGTGGAATTCTTTCCCATTCTTGCTTGATGTACAGCTTAAGTTGTTCAACAGTCCGGGGGTCTCCGTTGTGGTATTTTAGGCTTCATAATGCGCCACACATTTTTAATGGGAGACAGGTCTGGACTACAGGCAGGCCAGTCTAGTACCCGCACTCTTTTACTATGAAGCCACGTTGATGTAACACGTGGCTTGGCATTGTCTTGCTGAAATAAGCAGGGGCGTCCATGGTAACATTGCTTGGATGGCAACATATGTTGCTCCAAAACCTGTATGTACCTTTCAGCATTAATGGCGCCTTCACAGATGTGTAAGTTACCCATGTCTTGGGCACTAATACACCCCCATACCATCACAGATGCTGGCTTTTCAACTTTGCGCCTATAACAATCCGGATGGTTCTTTTCCTCTTTGGTCCGGAGGACACGACGTCCACAGTTTCCAAAAACAATTTGAAATGTGGACTCGTCAGACCACAGAACACTTTTCCACTTTGTATCAGTCCATCTTAGATGAGTTCAGGCCCAGCAAAGCCGACGGCGTTTCTGGGTGTTGTTGATAAACGGTTTTCGCCTTGCATAGGAGAGTTTTAACTTGCACTTACAGATGTAGCGACCAACTGTAGTTACTGACAGTGGGTTTCTGAAGTGTTCCTGAGCCCATGTGGTGATATCCTTTACACACTGATGTCGCTTGTTGATGCAGTACAGCCTGAGGGATCGAAGGTCACGGGCTTAGCTGCTTACGTGCAGTGATTTCTCCAGATTCTCTAAACCCTTTGATGATATTACGGACCATAGATGGTGAAATCCCTAAATTCCTTGCAATAGCTGGTTGAGAAAGGTTTTTCTTAAACTGTTCAACAATTTGCTCACGCATTTGTTGACAAAGTGGTGACCCTCGCCCCATCCTTGTTTGTGAATGCATTTCATGGAATCTACTTTTATACCCAATCATGGCACCCACCTGTTCCCAATTTGCCTGTTCACCTGTGGGATGTTCCAAATAAGTGTTTGATGAGCATTCCTCAACTTTATCAGTATTTATATCCACCTTTCCCAACTTCTTTGTCACGTGTTGCTGGCATCAAATTCTAAATGTTTATCAGTTTGAACATCAAATATGTTGTCTTCGCAGCATATTCAACTGAATATGGGTTGAAAATGATTTGCCAATCATTGTATTCCGTTTATATTTACATCTAACACCATTTCCCAGCTCATATGGAAACGGGGTTTGTACAAAGTGTAACCTGTGTTACATTGTAGTAATAAATGCAGCAGCAACAATTGAAAAATACAGCAGAATTATATAATATAACAAAAAAGTTATGTTGATTGTATTTAAATATATGTAAAACATTATCTTAGCCTTTTTAAAACAAACAAAAAAATTGGTTCTTCTAAAATTGGTTAGCTGATGTTCTTCCGGTTACATGGATGTATAGCATGCGTGTAATAATACAAGCTTTGCAGAGACCATAGCAACACAATCGGTTCGAGCCGTTTTAAAAAAGGTAAATAATGTTTTTGTACGTGTAATCTTTGTTTCCAATGGGAGGTTCTGGTGGAACTAGGGCTGGACGATATATCGAATGTACTCGATATATCGCGGGTTTGTCTCTGTGCGATGTAGGAAACTACTATTTCGTGAGTATTCGAGTATATGTTCTCATGCAGTTGCTTTTAACTGAGGGCATTACACTACAGGCTTTTCTCACTCTTTCTTGTCTCTCCTTCTCACAGAAGGATAAAACAAGCGCACCTTCTTACATACGTCACATACTGTCGCGCGTGCAACGTCATACGCCCTCGCCGAGCAGAGAGGTAGCAGCATGGGTAACGTCAGCAGTGGCAGGTGGTGCAAGCGGAGCGGTGCGAGTGGTAATACGAGAGAGAGAGGGTGCCAATCTGGTAACAAATGGAGGAAGAATAATTAATTTCCAAGAAAAACAGCACGGGGTCCATCGTCTGGCGGTGGTTTGGCTTCAAGCGGGAATATGTCGAACAGACAACCATAATATGTAAAGTATGCGGCAAAAGCGTTGCTACAAAAAGTAGCATCACTTGCTAGAGAATGAAGAGTGCTTGAAACTCCGCATGTCAACATCTCCGGCCGGTGCCACACCCACAAAATGCCGAAGCAACCAGCACTGACCCAATTCTAGCCTGGCGTCTTTCATTTCCACATCAACACCGTATGAAAAAAATAGTCAACAACAGAAGGAGATAACGTCCGCAGAAACCTACCACATAGCGAAGGACATACACTCTTTGATTTCCTATTATGCAGCTCATTTTTATTTGACAGTTATTTAAATATCTTGTGTGACATATGCACAAAAGTGCACTTTATTTGTTTTAAAATATTGTAGTGGCGTTCTGTACAAAAAGTGCACTTTAATTTAGTGTTGTTTTGATATGTCATCTTAGTGACATCATGCACAAAAGTGCACTTATGGCTTGTTTTAAAATGTCTCTGACAATCTTGCACTTTCTGTTTTGAAATGACATGAATGTTTGTGCCACTGCTTAATAACTGTTTAATAAATACAGTTTTGGTAAATTGACTTAGTTGTGATTTCCTTCTCTGCATGAAAGTTTAAAATGAGCATATATTAATGCAGTATGAACAAGAATGTTTTATTTTAGACACAAAGAATCATCATACTGCTGTGATTATATGCATCAAGTGTTCATTCAAGACTAAGGCAAAATATCGAGATATATATCAAGTATCGTGACATGGCCTAAAAATATCGAGATATTAATAAAAGGCCATATCGCCCAGCCCTAGGTGGAATACTTTGACGTTATTATGAATATGAGTACAGTATACAGTATATGCCTTGCATTATCTTTACACCATACTTGCCAACCCTCCCGGATTTTCCGGGAGACTCCCGAAATTCAGCGCCTCTCCCGAAAACCTCCCGGGACAAATTTTCTCCCGAAAATCTCCCGAAATTCAGGCGGACTCAGGTCCTCCACAATATAAAAAAGCGTACCTGCCCAATCACGTTATAACTATAGAATGATGGAGGGCGAGTTCTTGGTTTCTTATGTGGGTTTATTGTTAGGCAGTTTCATTAATGTCCTCCCAGCGTGGCAACAACACACAACAACAGCAGTCACTTTTTTGTATACCGTAAAGCAGTTTGTTTGCCGTAAACAGCAATGTTGTGACACTCTTAAACAGGACAATACTGCCATCTAGTGCATTTGATGAAAGCACTTTTGTGTGTGCCACACAGCAATGCATCATCAGAGACCGGGTGTTCAGCATGGTTCGAAAAATAGTGACAGAGAATAGAACAAGGATGGACAATTCAACCCTTAACTCAACAATGAGTAGATGAGTATTATGTGTGTGTATATGTGTAAATAAATGAACACTGAAATTCAAGTATTTATTTTATATATATATATATATATATATATATATATATATATATAGCTAGAATTCACTGAACGTCAAGTATTTCTTATATATATATATATATATATATATATATATATATATATATATATATATATATATATGAAATACTTGACTTGGTGAATTCTAGCTGTAAATATACTCCTCCCCTTTTAGCCACGCCCCCAACCACGCCCCCGTCCCCCACCTCCCGAAATCGGAGGTCTCAAGGTTGGCAAGTATGCTTTACACATATAATGTGTTGTCATGAAATGTTGTCTTGGCTTCATTCTTCATAACATGTTACTTCTCCGGCAGGGATAACAACAATGAATTAATAGTTAATTATTTAATTAATTAGTCTTGCATAAACTCCTATGTCAACAACTAATATGAGGATATTAAACATGAAAAGCATCATACCTCATTTCCTTTTGGGCCTGGCTCTCCCAACTCCCCCTGGAATACATTCATGTTAGTACTAGAATATAAAATGGGAAAAAAAGACTACAATTTGCATTGTCTGTGGTGTGTTTGATCTTACCTTGTGCCCTTTGTACCCCGGATACCCAGGAGGACCTGGTAGTCCTGGTAAACCTGGTTCCCCTGTGGAGCCCTGGAAGGGTGAAAGGTATTTAAGTGGTGATGTTTAGAAATTGAGGAATTATTAGTGATGGTTCATATAATACTGAAACATCGATGCGTTATAAGACAGAAGGACTGATACTGTGTTCTTTGATGTGTGTGTCAAAAACAGTTATATTGCTAACCATTTATTATATTTTCAGGTCAAAAGTTATTTTGTAATCCAGCAGATGGCCCCATTATGAAACACCAACACAGTATAAGTGTGATGTCTATATCACCGCGGTGATGTTTCCCCATCACTAGGATTAATGTCTGTTGACTTAATGGTCAGAAGAATTGAATCCATTCATTGATAGTGTGTAATTGATTGATTAATCGTAGCTTGAAGCAACTGAGGCAAACCGGCGGAGGCGCTGTTAATTCTCTCGATTTGTTTGGGGTCGAAATAAAAATCATCAGCTGCAGCGTTGCCAGACGTATGAGAATGATCGTATTTCTACAAACCCCGTTTCCATATGAGTTGGGAAATTGTGTTAGATGTAAATATAAACGGAATACAATGATTTGCAAATCCTTTTCAACCCATATTCAATTGAATGCACTACAAATACAATATATTTGATGTTTAAACTCATAAACTTTATTTTTTTTTGCAAATAATAATTAACTTAGAATTTCATGGCTGCAACACGTGCAAAAGTAGTTGGGAAAGGGCATGTTCACCACTGTGTTACAGGGCCTTTCTTTTTTGACAACACTCAGTAAACGTTTGGGAACTGAGGAGACACATTTTTTAAGCTTCTCAGGTGGAATTCTTTCCCATTCTTGCTTGATGTACAGCTTAAGTTGTTCAACAGTCCGGGGGTCTACGTTGTGGAATTTTAAGCTTCATAATGCGCCACACATTTTCAATGGGAGACAGGTCTGGACTACAGGCAGGCCAGTCTAGTACCCACACTCTTTTACTATGAAGCCACGTTGATGTAACACGTGACTTGGCATTGTCTTGCTGAAATAAGCAGGGGCGTCCATGGTAACGTTGCTTGGATGGCAACATATGTTGCTCAAAAACCTGTATGTACTTTTCAGCATTAATGGCGTCTTCACAGATGTGTAAGTTACCCATGTCTTGGGTACTAATACACCCCCATACCATCACAGATGCTGGCTTTTCAACTTTGCGCCTATAACAATCCGGATGGTTCTTTTCCTCCTTGGTCCGGAGGACACGACGTCCACAGTTTCCAAAAACAATTTGAAATGTACACTCGTCAGACCACAGAACACTTTTCCACTTTGTATCAGTCCATCTTAGATGAGCTCAGGCCCAGCGAAGCAGACAGCGTTTCTGGGTGTTGTTGATAAACGGTTTTCGCTTTGCATAGGAGAGTTTTAACTTGCACTTACAGATGTAGCGACCAACTGTAGTTACTAACAGTGGGTTTCTGAAGTCTTCCTGAGCCCATGTGGTGACCGTAGATGGTGAAATCCCTAAATTCCTTGCAATAGCTGGTTGAGAAAGGTTTTTCTTAAACTGTTCAACAATTTGCTCACACATTTGTTGACAAAGTGGTGACCCTCGCCCCATCCTTGTTTGTGAATGACTGAGCATTTCATGGAGTCTTACTTTTATACCCAATCATGGCACCCACCTGTTCCCAATTTGCCTGTTCACCTGTGGGATGTTTCAAATAAGTGTTTGATGAGCATTCCTCAACTTTATCAGTATTTATTGCCACCTTTCCCAACTTCTTTGTCACGTGTTGCTGGCATCAAATTCTAAAGTTAATGATTATTTGCAAAAAAAAAAAATGTTTATCAGTTTGAACATCAAATATGTTGTCTTTGTAGCATATTCAACTGAATATGGGTTGAAAATGATTTGCAAATCATTGTATTACGTTTATATTTACATCTAACACAATTTCCCAACTTATATGGAAACGGGGTTTGTACTTCAGATGGCTTCCTCTATTTCAACCGATGCGTCTTACCTACACAATCATTTTCAGCTTCTCCCCCCAGGTCAAATATTTGTATTTCAAAGAGGCAAGACAAAACCGTACAGATGCAATTTTGTCCCAGCTGACATAATAGAATCAAACAAGTTGTAGCGAAGCCGGCAGCGTTTCTGGGTGTTGTTGATAAATGGCTTTGGCTTTGCATAGTAGAGTTTTAACTTGCACTTACAAATGCGACGACCTGTAGTTACTGACAGTGGTTTTCTGGATTGTTCCTGCCCATGTGGTGATATCCTTTACACACTGATAATAATAATAATAATAATAATAACTGGGATTTATATAGCGCTTTTCTAAGTACCCAAAGTCGCTTTACATGTAGAACCCATCATTCATTCACACCTGGTGGTGGTAAGCTACTTTCATAGCCACAGCTGCCCTGGGGTAGACTGACGGAAGCGTGGCTGCAATTTGCGCCAACGGCCCCTCCGACCACCACCTATCATTCATCATTCAATTCACCGGTGTGAGTGGCACCCGGGGCAAAGGGTGAAGTGTCCCGCCCAAGGACACAAAGGCAGTGATTTTTGGATGGTAAGAGGCGGGGAGCGAACCTGCAACCCTCAGGTTTCTGGCACGGTTGCTCTACCCACTACGCCATGCCGCCCCAATCAAATTCTAAAGTTAATGATGATTTGCACAAAAAAAAAAAGTTTATCAGTTTGAACATCAAATATGTTGTCTTTGTAGCATATTCAATTGAATATGGGTTGAAAATGATTTGCAAATCATTGTATTACGTTTATATTTACATCTAACACAATTTCCCAACTCATATGGAAACGGGGTTTGTACTTCAGATGGCTTCCTCTATTTCAACCGATGCGCCTTACCTACACAATCATTTTCAGCTTCTTTCCCCAGGCCAAATATTTGTATTTCAAAAAGGCAAGACAAAACCGTACAGATGCAATTTTGTCCCAGCTGACATAATAGAATCAAACAAGTTGTAGCGAAGCCGGCGGCGTTTCTGGGTGTTGTTGATAAATGGCTTTGGCTTTGCATAGTAGAGTTTTAACTCGCCCTTACAGATGTAGCGACAAACAGTAGTTACTGACAGTGATTTTCTGGAGTGTTCCTGAGCCCATGTGGTGATATCCTTTACACACTGATGTCGCTTCTTGATGCAGTACTGCCTGAAGGATCAAAGGTCACAGGCTTAGCCGCTTACGTGCAGTGATTTTTTCAGATTCTCCGAACCTTTTGATGATAAT
>NC_084554.2:17797500-17822500 GCF_033978685.3 Nerophis lumbriciformis
TCACTGCAATAAGGTGCTTTTGGTAGCCATCCACAAGCTTCTGGTTACATTTTTGACCAGTCCTCTTGACAAAATTGGTGCAGTTCAGCTAAATTTGTTGGTTTTCTGACATGGACTTGTTTCTTCAGCATTGTTCACACGTTTAAGTCAGGACTTTGGGAAGGCCATTCTAAAACCTTAATTCCAGCCTGATTTAGCCTTTCCTTTACCACTTTTGACCTGTGTTTTGGGTCATTGCCCTGTTGGAACACCCAACTGCGCCTAAGACCCAACCTCCGGGCCGATGATTTTAGGTTGTCCTGAAGAATTTGAAGGTAATCCTCCTTTTTCATTGTCCCATTTACTCTGTAAAACACCAGTTCCATTGGCAGCAAAACAGGCCCAGAGCATAATACTATCACCACCATGCTTGACGGTAGGTATGGTGTTCCTGGGATTAAAGGCCTCACTTTTTCTCCTCCAAACATATTGCTGGCTATTGTGGCCAAACAGCTAAATTTTTGTTTCATCTGACATCACATGGACAAAGATAAGACATTCTGGAGGAAAGTTCTGTGGTCGCTCTTGAATCCTGATTGAAACTTGTTAGCAATATCATTGAGGGACAGATATGGCTGAAGTTGTGCGAGGACAAGTTTTTCCATGATCTTGGACGAAAGTTGGACAGAATGGATGGGTCGGGGTTATGCTTTTTTAGAAGTGGTCTGACTACAGCATGCTTTATGGCAGTGGGGACCAAACCCAGCCCGAAGCAGCTGTTAATAAGAGAACAAGACTTGGACCAAGGGTGTCCATAACCTCTAGCATTAGTTTAGCAGGTATAATATCTAGAGCAGAGCTGGGCAAATATTTTGACTCGGGGGCCACATTGAGAGAAAAAAATATTTCTGGGGGCCAAGGTGTATAAATTATATATACCCCGTATTTTTCGGACTATAAGTCACCGTTTTTTTCATAGTTTGGCCGGGCTCCAGTCTGATTTATATATATTTTTTCCTTCTTTATTATGCATTTTCGGCAGGTGCGACTTATACTCCGGTGCGACTTATACTCCGAAAAATACGATACACAATTAGCTGTAAAAAACCTGCTGTACAGTATGTGTGTTTGGGTCCAGGAACACTAATACCAAAAGTCACAATGTCCGATGGAGGTCTAAAAACGTTATGACAGACCACCTCAAAAAAACTGAATGGAATTTTACAGTTTTTTACTGAATGGGACACCCAAAATGTACATAAAAAAAAGAAAGAAAGTGGGATTTACAATATTAACTATGAACAATAAAACACTGAATATTAACAACATATGAACATCGCTCCTCTTTTACTTCTCAGACCAGCTCCTCAATAGTTCAAATGTAAAAAAAACAGCAAAATATGAATGCAAAGTGTAATAAACACCTACAAAATGATATATTATCACGTAAAAATGTGCTTCCGCATCTGTTTCTGGCTGTTCTGAAAACAAACCCCGCCCTCTCTGCTTTGTTACTGGTCTGAGTTGCTGTGACGTAGATTACCGTAATAACTTGAAAATCACAGATTTCGACCATTGTAATACTTTCTATAGGTCAAGATTTACGGTCATTTAAAAACAGCACTGCACATCATAATGGCGGCTACAGTTTTGATGTTAAAGGGGAACATTATCACAATTTCAGAAGGGTTAAAACCATTTAAAATCAGTTCCCAGTGGCTTATTTTATTTTTTGAAGTTTTTTCAAAATTTTACCCATCACGCAATATCCCTAAAAAGAGCTTCAAAATGCCTGATTTTAACCATCGTTATATACACCCGTCCATTTTCCTGTGACGTCACATAGTGATGCCAACACAAACAAACATGGCGCATAGAAAAGCAAGCTATAGCGACATTAGCTCGGATTCAGACTCAGATTTCAGCGGCTTAAGCGATTCAACAGATTACGCATGTATTGAAACGGATGGTTGTAGTGTGGAGGCAGGTAGCGAAAACGAAATTGAAGAAGAAACTGAAGCTATTGAGCCATATCGGTTTGAACCGTATGCAAGCGAAACCGACGAAAACGACACCACAGCGAGGACAAATTCGGCGATCGCCTTCTAACCAACGATTGGTATGTGTTTGTTTGGCATTAAAGGAAACTAACAACTTTGAACTAGGTTTACAGCATATGAAATACATTTGGCAACAACATGCACTTTGAGAGTGCAGACAGCCCAATTTTCATCAATTAATATATTCTGTAGACATACCCTCATCCGCGCTCTTTTCCTGAAAGCTGATCTGTCCAGTTTTGGAGTTGATGTCAGCAGGCCAGGGAAGCTAGGGTCGATAGGGGGTTTAGCTCGCTCGTCTGCAGGAACAAACTGCCGCCATTGCTTGCCGCGCTAGCGAGTTCCTTTGTCCCTGAATTGCTCACACACTCCGGCAGATTCAATGGGGGTCTGGCGGCAGATTTCTTTGACTTTATCGTTGGAAATGCATCTGCTTTGAGTGTCGCAGGATATCCACACATTCTTGCCATCTCTGTCGTAGCATAGCTTTCTTGCCACTTTCGCATCTTTGGGCCACTGGTGCAACTTGAATCCGTCCCTGTTCGTGTTGTTACACCATCCGACAACACTCCGACGAGGCATGATGTCTCCAAGGTACGGAAAACAGTCGAAAAAACGGAAAATAACAGAGCTGATTTGACTCGGTGTTTGAGAAAATGGCGGATTGCTTCCCGATGTGACGCCACGTTGTGACGTCATCGCTCCGAGAGCGAATATTAGAAAGGCGTTTAATTCGCCAAAATTCACCCATTCAGAGTTCGGAAATCGGTTAAAAAAAGATATGGTCTTTTTTCTGCAACATCAAGGTATATATTGACCAGTGACGTGCAGTCACATGGAAAGAAAAACAATTTCAAAAGAAAAAAAATTAATTAAATTGTTATATGTATGCAGTGATTATACTATAAAGTTATTTCCATTTAACTTCACCAGTTTTAGATTATTTGTATTCAAAATCGCTGAATTTTCACATTTGCCGTTCAAATACTGAGAAGAGACGGTGCGGTGAACAGCAGCCAGTTGAGGCACGTCACTCAGTGTCTCAACATGGACGGACTCGGCTAACTGCTGGCCTGCTGTGCAGTGAGACTGTATTGCTATATGAATTATATTATACATTTCCATAGTTTAGTTAGCGGAGGTATATAATGTACAGTGTATTTTGTCAACAACTGTATGTGTGTAACGTATTTCTTGTGCTGAGCGATCATAAAACGGCTGCAAAAGACGCACTGGCTGAGGCTCCAGTAGCCCCGCCTCCTGCACCCCCGCCGTAGAATTGTTATATCAACTAAAGCCCACACTTAAACTTTCCACGTGCAAAATTGAATCTATTCAAAAAAGTTATTTCATAAAAAGCCAAAAAGTGCAAAAACAATAATGTTCGTGTTGGAGGAGTTGTGAATGACTGCAGGGCCACAACATTAGGTACACCTGCAGACTGCAGGTGTAACTAATTCACAACTCCTCCAACACGAACATTATTGTTTTTGCACTTTTTGGCTTCTTATTAAATAACTTTTGTAACCTACTTCATGGGCTTTCCTCTTTGTGATGTTAAGTTCCTGTTATGCGCTGTTATACAGTATATGCCTTGAGCTCTTATTTTGAAGGCGCTAAGAGCGGAAGTGATGTCACGTTGCGGAGGTTTTTGAAAGAAAGTAAAGAAAGTGGTCCTCATGTAAACTGGAGCCTCCGTGTTTGTTATTTTGTAGTTTCATACAGTATAGGCGACATTTATAAACCCTCGGTTACACTTTTTAAAATAGATTCAATCTTGCACGTGGAAAGTTTAAGTGAGGGCTTTAGTTGCGGCGCATGGACTTAATTTCTATGTAAAGGTAAGACCATAATAACATTTTTTTTATTAAATGTGCTTTTTTGTGTGCTACAGTTTGTATGTGTAAAGTCAAAGTTAAGTTAAAGTACCAATGGTTGTCACACACACACTAGGTGTAATGAAATTTGTCGTCTGCATTTGACCCATCCCCTTGTTCACCCCCTGGGAGGTGAGGGGAGCAGTGGGCAGCAGCGACGCCGCGCCTGGGAATCATTTTTGGTGATTTAACCCCCAATTCCAACCCTTGATGCTGAGTGCCAAGCAGGGAAGAATGCTGGTATGAGCTTTTAAACATAACCCGTTAACTGCTGCCAATCAAATGGTGAATAAGATACTCTTTAGGGTTCATATGTTTGTAAATCTGACTGTGATGAAGTCAGTGCCTCACCAGCCATCAACCTCACCGCACGTCACTGATATTGACGCTTACATAGGTCTGGTGATAATGTTCCCCTTTAATGGAGCGGTGCCATACTGTGTATGGAGAGACATATTTAGCTGCCTATCAGCCAGGGGACCGAAAATAAATAAAGTATCAGCCAGAGGGGATCGGCTTTTGTGATCGCCATTGAAATGACTTAATCGGCATTGGCCGATCACGTAATTGTTTGCGGAAATTGGCTGACACCGATGCCCCTAGTACTGATTATTGATTATTTATTTACATATTTTTGTGAAGTAAATCAGGAGTCTCCAATCCTTTTTCATCTTATGTTCAACAAAAAAATAACTTACCGGCAGATATTTGCGGAGAAAACCGAGAGCTTGGTTTCACTTTGAAAGATCAGATGTAAAATATTCATTTCAGCCCATTAGAATCAAATTAGAATGCACAATACTCAATGTTTTGCTCCGAGGGGGGCCGAAATGAGCATCATTGAAATCATTGCTTGTGACCCAAATGTTGCGATAAAAAGTCAATTAAAAAAAGAACAAAACTGCAAGTGATAATTTTGCTCTGAATAAAGTGTGAGTAGCTTTGCTGATGCTGTTAGTTAAAAAAAACGGATTATTTGCAGACTCACTGTGATTTACCATTTACTTAAATATTTAAACAGCAGCTGGGCAGACAGACTGAGAATCATGTCAATGAAAATTGAGTCTATAATGGTCCACATCATTTATTTTTTTCCAGACACAATTTTGTGATGGACTTTTGTCGCTTTTGGCTTTTTCGAACATGCAAGGAATGATTAACTGCATTGCATTGAAGTGTACCATTATTGGATTTGATAACATCACAGTCCTGAATGACTAAATTAAGTATCAGTCCCTCCAGGATTTTGTGAAAACCTGATTTCACCGCAGCTTTTTTCGAGAGTTGCGGCGAATGTTGCGATGTTTTGAGGCTTGTTCTTTTTATTTTCAATAACATGGAATCAACTTGCGATTTTATTCATTTGTCATCAATGTTTTAGGTGTTTCTTGAAACCTCAAAAGTCACAGGATTTAAAAAGAATACTGTATTGATGTTATACTCATTTTATTCCGCACAGACTTAAGAGTGGACATTAGATAGCAGCAAATGCACATACTCAGAGCTTATTGACAAATTATTGTATATAACTAATAATATGAATAATTATTACAGAAAGAAACAATACAGAGGCTTCTTTATTTATCTATGGTCCACAAGTTGCAGACATTATTTGTGTTTGGTTTATGCTTGAAAAGTGTTTGTCCATCTTAAACATTCATTTGTGTACCGAAACATCTGTGAACTGTTGAGAGCGATCTATAGCAATTATTTTCTTTTGGTAAACGAGAGACAATAAGAGATTATCATCACACTTCAACATGTCTAACATGTAAATGCTGCCCTCTTTGCACACTGCAAAAAGTCAGTGTTCAAAAACAAGAAAAACATTTTTACAAAAATTAGGGGTATTTTATTTGAACGAAGCAAAATTATCTGCCAATAGAACAAGAAAATTCGGCTTGTCAAGACTTTCCAAAACAAGTAAAATTAAAGCTGCAAGCAGCGATGGACGGGACCGACTTTGACGGCACATAAAATCCAAACCGGAGCAGTAGTTAAAACTCTTTGGTCAACTTTTAATCAGAAGGGTTCAATCTCTTTTCTGTGCTAGTTTGAAGCCGACACGACAAACGCGCTCAGAGGAGATAATGTTTGAAAAAAGGTGACCGGTTTTTACAAAACTTTTGTTTTGAAGGGGGAATTGCAAACTTCCTGTTGATTTTTGCTGGGAGTTGTCAATATATGAAATGTAGGTCTAAGTAAGACCTACATAGAGGTTTTTGTTTCATGTCTCTAAGACATTCCTACTTGAAGTTACACGCAGTTTTGTCTGAGTTTTCTTCCTAGGAGCAGTTGTGTCTGTGTTTTCTTCCTAGGGGTCGCTAGAGCGCAATTTTGAGTTTTGGGGTTGGGTTTTTTATTAGATCTCAATTTTTGTCAGTCCTGATGTGTGTGTCCAGTTTGGTGAGTTTTGAAGCATGTTAAGGGGGTCAAATTACAGCTAAAAGAGGCAAAAGTGACTAATTTTAGTAAACTTGTGTTCTGAAGGGGGAATTGCCAACTTCCTGTTGATTTTTGCTGAAGAATGTCAATGTATGAAATATAGGTCTAAGTCAGACCTACATAGAGGTTTTTGTTTCATGTCTCTACGACATTACTACCGGAAGTTACAAGCCGTTTTGTCTGTGTTTTTTCCTAGGGGGCGCTAGAGCACAATTTTGAGTTTTGGGGTTTGACTTTTTTATTAAATGGCAAATTTGGCCAGTCCTGATGTGTGTGTCACATATGGTGGGTTTTGAAGCACGTTGAGGGGGTAAAATTACAGCTCAAAGAGGCGGCAGAATAATAATAATAAAACCTTACAAATACAATAGGGTCCTCTGTCCCAAAGGGACATTGCGGTCCCTAATTAGTTAACCTCAATTAACCCAAAAATACCTTAAAATAAGTATATTCTCACTAATAACAAGTGCACTTTTCTTGGTAGGAAAAAAAAAGAGACCTTTTTGCTCAATATGCTGAAAAATATTCTTAAATCAAGTAAATGCTAGTGCCATTATATTGACATAATGATATGCACTCGCATCATGATTTTTTTTTTTTCATGCTTGAAGAAATGATTTCTTTAAAAAAGTAGTTTTATACTTGTGAGTGTTGATGACACAGCTTTGCAACAGTTGATATTCTAGTTTAAAGCATGTTTTACTCAATATAGGTCATACAATCTCAGCAACAAGCTGTTATATCTTACTGAGATAATTTAAGACCAAAACACTCAAAACAAGTAAAACACTCTAACATAAAATCTGCTTAGTGAGAAGAATTATCATATCAGACAGAAAATAAGCAAATATCACCCTTATTTGAGATATTTAATCTTACATAGATTTCAGTATTTGCAGTGCAATGTGAGCATTGATGATAAAAATATGTTCTTAAATGCCTTATCGTGGATAAATAAATCTATAAATACATGTCAACTAGGAAGTATCAATGTCACTATGAGCAGTAGTGGCCCCGTATTGACCTGGTACCTGATTGATACCAACGTTTTCAGTATCGCCCACACAACATTACCTTATAGACCAGGTACTTGCAGATGGAGAAGACAAACAACAAAAACAACAAATACAATCTGATTATCTCACCTTCTGGCTTGGTGAAGCAAGACGAGCATTAACCCCCGCATCACCACAGTCACCCTGGAAAACACACACAACATTTGAACTATGTGAAGAAAGATAGAAAATACATTTTGCTTTGCATTAAGAAACTGAATGTTGTGCTTCAGGCACTGGTGATCAACTATGCCTCATTAAGCTTTTCAACTCAACTATTCCAAATCATAATGCAATTTTGAAAGGACCGCAAGTCTTGAATTATTTGCGCAACTAAAAATATTCAGACGTTTTGCGAAACGAGAGGCTCTGTACTTTCCAGGGATATGCTGAATGAGTAATTACGGTAGTCTAAGTTAGCAGCTCCCAGAAGACGAGGCTTTGATCCACACTGTAAAACATGTTAGTAGATTATAATGTAAAAAACTGGTAGGTCCTCTATTTTACGGACTAGAAGCCGTTACTTTTTTTCCTACGCTTTGAACCCTGCGGCTTGTATGTCAAAGGGTCAAAGAAGCAACCTTTATATGAGAAAGTTTTGCAAAAAAGTAATATTCTATAAGTGTTTAATGTTTTAACGTTCATAGTTGAAATTGTAAATCCAAAATGCTTCATTCGTGTACATTTAGGTTGAACTTTTCAGTAAAAATCTGTGAAATTAAATTCTGCTTTTTGGTTTTGCCTGTTATTAAACTGTGATTTAACACACACTGGAACCCGCAAATCAAAAGGTTTAGCACTCTTGTTCTACTTAATAACGTTGTGGTAGTGTTGTCCCGGTATCAAAATGTATTTCGGTACTTTACGGTACTTTTTTAAATAAAGGGTACCACAAAAATGTTTATTATTGGCTTTATTTTAACAAAAAAAATCTTAGGGTACATTAAACATATGTTTCTTATTGCAAGTTTGTCCTTAAATAAAATATTGAACATACAAGACAACTTAACTTTTATTAGTAAGTAAACAAACAAAGACTTCTAATTAGTCTGCTGACATACGCAGTAACATATTGTGTCATTTCTCATTCTACTATTTTGTAAAAATTATTAAGGACAAGTGGTAGAAAATACATTATTAATCTACTTGTTCATTAACTGTTAATATCTGCTTATTTTCTGTTTCAACATGTTCTACCTACACTCCTGTTAAAATGTAATAATCACTTATTCTTCTGTTGTTCGATACTTTACATTAGTTTTAGATGATACCACACATTTAGGTATCGATCCGATACCAAGTAGTTACAGAATCAAACTGGTCATATTCAAAGTCCTCATGTGTCTAGGGACATATTTCCTGAGTTATTAAACATAATATACATTTAAAAAAAACAAAAGATTTTTTTGATGCTAAAAAATATGGATGTAAGCATAGTAGTATCGACTAGATACGCTATTGTACTTGGTATCATTACAGTGGATGTTAGGTGTAGATCCACCAATGGCGTTGGTTTATAGTGTAGCGTCCTGGAAGAGTTGGTGCTGCAGGGAATTCTGTGAATTTGTTCTGTAGTGTTTATGTTGTGTTGCGGTGCAAATATTCTCCCAAAATGTGTTTGTCATTGTTGTTTAGTGTGGTTTCACTATGTGGAACATGTTTATGACAGTGTTTGAGTTGTTTATACGGCCACCCTTCTTTTGACATGTATGGCTGTTGACTAATAATGCCCTGCAACCACATGTCTCTCTCTCTCTCTCTCTCTCTCTCTCTCTCTCTCTCTCTCTCTCTCTCTCTCTCTCTAAGTCAGACCTACACTGTTCCAATATCCATTTCTCTGTTCTCAATTGTTGATGACTGATGATAACAACCAAACCCAACCCCCCCAGCCCCCCTCCACACCACAGATTGTAAATAATGTAAATAATTCAATGTGATGATCTTGTGTGATGACAGTATTATGATGATAGTATATATCTGATAGTATATATCTGTATCATGAATCAATTTAAGTGGACCCCGACTTAAACAAGTTGAAAAACGTGTTACCATTTAGTGGTCAATTGTACGGAATATGTACTTCACTGTGCAACCTACTAATAAAAGTCTCAATCAATCAATCAAAGTGTGTTCAAAGGTAAGATGAACGTCTGAATGGTTAATAAACGGAAATATTGAAATCGTGTAGCTATCACTCGTTCTACAGGGACGATACCTGAAATAAATGCACTGTACTAGTCGCCATGGAGACAAGGATTAGTGACTTAGAAGTAATTACAACACTGCTATTAGCCGCTTGCTTACGAGCCATGTCTTAAAGCACCTGTTCCCGAGGGCATTACAGTGTTATAGTTTCACCTTTATCTTTAGTTATTAAGCCAAAATCCGTCCGTTCTCCCTTTTCTGTCTACACACTGTGTCTGCTTGTAAGTACTCCAGGATTGTGCACTGCCGAACATGCTCGTCTGCATGACACGTCATGGGGGACTGGTACTTTTTAGAGGCGGTATAGTACCGAATACCATTCAGTCATACCAAAGACTATAAAAAATGGGACCCATTACCTCCCTGCTTGACACTCAGCATCAAGGGTTGGAATTGGGGGTTAAATCACCAAAAATGATTCCCGGGCGCGGCCACCACTGCTGCTCACTGCTCCCCTCACCTCCCAGGGGGTGATCAAGGGCGATGGGTCAAATGCAGAGAATAATTTCGCCACACCTAGTGTGTGTGTGACAATCATTGGTACTTTAACTTTAACTTAATTAGTATTGTGGTACTATACTGATACCGGTATACCGTACAACACTATGTTGTGGACTTGTTGAGAAAGCAGCTATGTTAGATAAGAATATAAAAACTTGTTGAGAAAGCAGCTATGTTAGATAAGAATATAAAAACGCTGTTTCCATATGAGTTGGGAAATTGTGTTAGATGTAAATATAAACGGAATACAATGATTTGCAAATCATTGTCAACCCATATTCAGTTGAATATGTTACAAAGACAACATATTTGATGTTCAAACTGATAAACATTTTATTTTTTGCAAATAATCATTAACTTTAGAATTTGATGCCAGCAACACGTGACAAAGAAGTTGGGAAAGGTGGCAATAAATACTGATAATGCTCATCAAACACTTGGAACATCCCACAGGTGTGCAGGCTAATTGGGAACAGGTGGGTGCCATGATTGGGTATAAAAACAGCTTCCCAAAAAATGCTCAGTCTTTCACAAGAAAGGATGGGGCGAGGTACACCCCTTTGTCCACAATTGCGTGAGCAAATAGTCAAACAGTTTAAGAACAACGTTTCTCAAAGTGCAATTGCAAGAAATTTAGGGATTTCAACATCTACGGTCCATAATATCGTCAAAAGTTTCAGAGAATCTGGAGAAATTACTCCACGTATGCAGCATGGCCGGAAACCAACATTGAATGACCGTGACCTTCGATCCCTTTGACGGCACTGTATCAAAAACCAAATTCAATCTCTAAAGGATTTCACCACATGGGCTCAGGAACACTTCAGAAAACCACTGTCACTAAATACAGTTTGTCGCTACATCTGTAAGTGCAAGTTAAAGCTCTACTATGCAAAGCGAAAGCCATTTATCAACAACACCCAGAAATGCCCCCGGCTTCTCTGGGCCCGAGATCATCTAAGATGGACTCATGCAAAGTGGAAAAGTGTTCTGTGGTCTGACGAGTCCACATTTCAAATTGTTTTTGGAAATATTCGACATCGTGTCATCGGGACCAAAGGGGAAGCGAACCATCCAGACTGTTATCGACGCAAGGTTCAAAAGCCAGCATCTGTGATGGTATGGGGGTGCATTAGTGCCCAAGGCATGGGCAACTTACACATCTGTGAAGGCACCATTAATGCTGAAAGGTACATACAGGTTTTGGAACAACAAATGCTGCCATCTAAGCGCCGTCGTTTTCATGGACGCCCCTGCTTATTTCAGCAAGACAATGCCAAGCCACATTCAGCACGTGTTACAACAGCGTGGCTTCGTAAAAAAAGAGTGCGGGTACTTTCCTGGCTCGCCTGCAGTCCAGACCTGTCTCCCATCGAAAATGTGTGGCGCATTATGAAGCGTAAAATACGACAGCGGAGACCCCGGACTGTTGAACGACTGAAGCTCTACATAAAACAAGAATGGGAAAGAATTCCACTTTCAAAGCTTCAACAATTAGTTTCCTCAGTTCCCAATCGTTTATTGAGTGTTGCTAAAAGAAAAGGTGATGTAACAGTGGTGAACATGCCATTTCCCAACTACTTTGGCACGTGTTGCAGCCATGAAATTCTAAATTAATTATTATTTGCAAAAAAAAAATAAAGTTTATGAGTTTGAACATCAAATATCTTGTCTTTGTAGTGCATTCAATTGAATATGGGTTGAAAAGGATTTGCAAATCATTGTATTCCATTTATATTTACATCTAACACAATTTCCCAACTCATATGGAAACGGGGTTTGTAAAATAACATACAAGAACACAAATGTATGAATAAGATTTATAGAAATGGAAGAAAACCTTGTCAACAAACAAACAAACATCCTTTCTTATCACTCATTCGCCTTATGTTGCTGGCCAAAGTCACAACGCCAAAAGAGCTGGTTTCGTTTTTTATTTTGTTTATGTTGACAACTGCTTATCAGGCGTGCACATAACTGGCTTTACGAGACAAGTAACATTTACAAACAAGCCAAATGAGGTTTTGTCCAAGATAACGGGAACAGGAAGTGATGGGGTGAAATTAAAGTAGACTGAGAAAAGCCAACATTACAATAAAAGGTCATTAAAACCTTGAAACACACAGACCTCGGGACAGTCGGGGCTGACCTCCGCCGGCAGTCCCCCGAGGTCTGCGGAGGAGAAAGAAGGGAGAGAAAGAAGGGACAGGAGAAGGAGAGGGAATGGCGTGAAGGGGAGAGGATGAGAGGAAGGAGGGGAGCTGCATGAAAGAGACACACTGTGCTCTGGGCTCAATGTGACAGAGTGCATGACGGCTTAGTCAGGAGGCACTGGGAGAGAAATGAGATGGCTCAGGTCCACACACACACACACGCGCGCACACGCACACGCACGCGCGCGCGCACACACACACACACACACACACACACACACACACACACACACCCACACACACACACATTAAAAAGTCATGCACACCTCCATTTGCATTCTGGCGTAGGCACAGACACACTCTCACACACACACACACACACACACACACACACACACACACACACACACACACGCATACATTAAAAAGTCATGCACATCTCTATTTGCATTCTGACGCATGCGCGCGCACACACAGACACACACTCACACAATGTCTTTGCATATGCAAGCAAGTGCTGTGTTGTTTTGAGAGCCCAGCTTGAAGCTGTGGATTTGATTGGTTATTGTGTCTTTTTATTTCAGCTATCCCAAAATAACAAACACTTTGTTCAAGTGGAACAAGTAATACTAAGGTCCTTACATGGCTAAAACTGACACTTAAATGTGTGTGTCTATACACATTAGATGTATATACAGTATGTATGTGTATATATATATATATATATATATATATATATATATATATATATATATATATATATATGAGATATGTCCGATAATATCGGCCTGCCGATATTATCGGCCGATGAATGCGTTAAAATGTAATATCGGAAATTATCGGTATCGTTGTTTTTATTATCGGTATCGTTTTTTTTAATTAAATCAACATAAAAAACACAAGATACACTTACAATTAGTGCACCAACCCAAAAAACCTCCCTCCCCCATTCACACTCATTCACACAAAAGGTGTGGTTCTGGTTCCTACATTATATATCAATATATATCAATACAGTCTGCAAGGGATACAGTCCGTAAGCACACATGATTGTGCGTGCTGCTGGTCCACTAATAGTACTAACCTTTAACAGTTCATTTTACTCATTTTCATTAATTACTAGTTTCAATGTAACTGTTTTTATATTGTTTTACTTTCTTTTTTAATCAAGAAAATGTTTTTAATTTATTTATCTTTTTTTTTTTTTAATTTAATTTTTTTTTTTTTTAAAGTACCTTATTTTCACCATACCTGGTTGTCCAAATTAGGCATAATAATGTGTTAATTCCACGACTGCATATATCGGTATCGGTTGATATCGGTATCGGAAATTAAAGAGTTGGACAATATCGGAATATCGGATATCGGCAAAAAGCCATTATCGGACATCCCTAATATATATATATATATATATATATATATATATATATATATATATATATATATATATATACACACATACATACATACATACATACATACATACATATTAGAGATGCGCGGTTTGCGGGCACAACCGCGGAGTCCGCGGATTATCCGCGGATCGGGCGGATGAAATTAAAAAAAATAAGATTTTATCCGCGCGCGGGTCGGGTCGGGCGGATTAATTAGATTTTTTCACCACACCTAGTGTGTGTGTGACAATCATGGGTACTTTAACTTTAACTTTGTATTACGGACCGTAGATGGTGAAATCCCTAAATTCCTTGCAATAGCTCGTTGAGAAATGTTGTTCTTAAACTGTTCGATAATTTGCCAATCATGGCACCCACCTGTTCCCAATTAGCCTGTTCACCTGTGGGATGTTCCAAATAAGTGTTTGATGAGTATTCATCAACTTTCTCAGGCTTTTTTTCCCACTTGTGCCAGCTTTTTTGAAACATGTTGCAGGCATCAAATTCCAAATGAGTTAATATTTGCAAAAAATAACGTTTTCCAGTTCGAACGTTGAGTATCTTGTCTTTGCAGTCTTATCAATTGAATATACGTTGAAAAGAATTTGCAAATCATTGTATTCTGTTTTTATTTACAAACCCCATTTCCATATGAGTTGGGAAATTGTGTTAGATGTAAATATAAACGGAATACAATGATTTGCAAATACTTTTCAACCCATATTCAGTTGAATATGCTACAAAGACAACATATTTGATGTTCAAACTGATTAACATTTTTTGTTTTACAAATAATCATTAACTTTAGAATTTGATGCCAGCAACACGTGACAAAGAAGATGGGAAAGGTGGCAATAAATACTGATAAAGTTGAAGAATGCTCATCAAACACTTATTTGGAACATCCCACAGGTGAACAGGTAAATTGGGAACAGGTGGGTGCCATGATTGGGTATAAAAGTAGATTCCATGAAATGCTCAGTCATTCACAAACAAGGATGGGGCGAGGGTCACCACTTTGTCAACAAATGCGTGAGCAAATTGTTTAACAGTTTAAGAAAAACCTTTCTCAACCAGCTATTGCAAGGAATTTAGGGATTTCACCATCTACGGTCCGTAATATCATCAAAGGGTTCAGAGAATCTGGAGAAATCACTGCACGTAAGCAGCTAAGCCCGTGACCTTCGATCCCTCAGGCTGTACTGCATCAACAAGCGACATCAGTGTGTAAAGGATATCACCACATGGGCTCAGGAACACTTCAGAAACCCACTGTCAGTAACCACAGTTGGTCGCTATATCTGTAAGTGCAAGTTAAAACTCTCTTATGCAAGGCGAAAACCATTTATCAACAACACCCAGAAATGCCGTCGGCTTCGCTGGGCCTGAGCTCATCTAAGATGGACTGATACAAAGTGGAACAGTGTTTTGTGGTCTGACGAGTCCACATTTCAAATTGTTTTTGGAAACTGTGAACGTCGTGTCCTCCGGACCAAAGAGGAAAATAACCATCCGGATTGTTATAGGCGCAAAGTTGAAAAGCCAGCATCTGTGATGGTATGGGGGTGTATTAGTGCCCAATACATGGGTAACTTACACATCTGTGAAGGCGCCATTAATGCTGAAAGGTACATACAGGTTTTGGAGCAACATATGTTGCCATCCAAGCAACGTTACTATGGACGCCCCTGCTTATTTCAGCAAGACAATGCCAAGCCACGTGTTACATCAACATGGCTTCATAGTAAAAGAGTGCGGGTA
This sequence comes from Nerophis lumbriciformis, assembly GCF_033978685.3. Lineage (NCBI taxonomy): Eukaryota > Metazoa > Chordata > Actinopteri > Syngnathiformes > Syngnathidae > Nerophis > Nerophis lumbriciformis. Next base: position 17,812,931 of record NC_084554.2, read on the forward strand.
TTAGTCTGGCCTGCCTGTAGTGTCCCATTGAAAATGTGTGGCGCATTATGAAGACAAAGGAGACCCCCGGACTGTTGAACAACTTAAGCTGTACATCAAGCAAGAATGGGAAAGAATTCCACCTGAGAAGCTTAAAAAATGTGTCTCCTCAGTTCCCAAACGTTTATTGAGTGTTGTTAAAAGGAAAAGCCATGTAACACAGTGGTGAACATGCCCTTTCCCAACTACTTTAGCACGTGTTGCAGCCATGAAATTCTTAGTTAATTATTATTTGCAAAAAAAAAAAAAAAATTTATGAGTTTGAACATCAAATATCTTGTCTTTGTAGTGCATTCAATTGAATATGGGTTGAAAAGGATTTGCAAATCATTGTATTCCATTTATATTTACATCTAACACAATTTCCCAACTCATATGGAAACGGAATTTGTACGATTTTACACAGTGCGCCAAATTCACTGGTTTTGGGGTGTGTATTTCACCCACTTCACTTATGAATTCATGAGTTTTAAGCACACAGCTTCATAGGATAATTATTTAACACGTTTTAAAGTGTTGGCTATTAGATTATATATTCGAAGAAAAAGTAGTTTGACTTTAGAAATTGCACTACATTTCATAATTTCTAGATTCTGTGAACATGTTCAGTCTTTTTGTCTACTTGACTCTGCTCTGCCTTTGTAAACAAACTCCACATAAGGCTTCAGATCAGAACATTGCTGCTTTCTACCCACACACTCGCTTGCAAAGGCGTAACACGATTAAGTATGCAGATGTCAAGATGACCTCCATGCAGTTTTCCAGCAGTAAATTGGAACACTGTTACATAGATTGGACAATTGACATGCTACCTACGTATTTATCAGGTCACATCAGCTTTATAAGGCGAGGATGTTCCTTAAGGACGTGTCTGACAACTTAGGTGGCATGAGTCATTTTTATGTCGTCTCTTGATTATAATTGCAGACAAAAGCAGGATTTGCAAACAGACTTAGCTCGCCAGCTCTGTCCTGGATAAACCCTGGACCCAGTGGATGTTTGTGCGGGAGAATAGAGGATGGTGGCCAAGCTCTCTGTGCCAGTAATGATGCTCCAGTTATTAAGCACTGCACTCCTAGAAAACCCCCTCGGGTTGTTAACATAAATTAACTTATCTCTTTAACCTTTTAAAAGCGTCGGGCCGCAGAAGAGGGTGCACCGGGGTTGCGTTTGTGTTGCTACGGTAACTGCAACGCAACGCTAGTGTCAATACACACATGCTATGTGACCATGAAACTGCTAAAAGCTCCACCCAAGCAATTGTTGAAAAACAAGACAATGACAAATAAAGACACTGGTAAAATATACAAATATACAAACCCCGTTTCCATATGAGTTGGGAAATTGTGTTAGATGTAAATATAAACGGAATACAATGATTTGCAAATCCTTTTCAACCCATATTCAATTGAATGCACTACAAAGACAAGATATTTGATGTTCAAACTCATAAACTTTTTTTTTTTTGCAAATAATTGACTTAGAATTTGATGGCTGCAACACGTGCCAAAGTAGTTGGGAAAGGGCATGTTCACCACTGTGTTACATGGCCTTTCCTTTTAACAAAACTCAGTAAATGTTTGGGAACTGAAGAGACACATTTAAACTTCTCAGGTGGAATTCTTTCCCATTCTTGCTTGATGTACAGCTTAAGTTGTTCAACAGTCCGGGGGTCTTCGTTGTGGTATTTTAGGCTTCATAATGCGCCACACATTTTCAATGGGAGACAGGTCTGGACTACCGACAGGCCAGTCTAGTACCCGCACTCTTTTACTATGAAGCCACGTTGATGTAACACGTGGCGTGGCATTGTCTTGCTGAAATAAGCAGGGGCGTCCATGGTAACGTTGCTTTTATGGCAACATATGTTGCTCCAAAACCTGTATGTACCTTTCAGCATTAATGGCGTCTTCACAGATGTGTAAGTCACCCATGTCTTGGGCACTAATACACCCCCATACCATCACAGATGCTGGCTTTTCAACTTTGCGTCTATAACAATCCGGATGGTTCTTTTCCTCTTTGGTCCGGAGGACACGACGTCCACAGTTTCCAAAAACAATTTGAAATGTGGACTCGTCAGACCACAGAACACTTTTCCACTTTGTATTAGTCCATCTTAGATGAGCTCAGGCCCAGCGAAGCCAAAGGCGTTTCTGGGTGTTGTTGATTAACGGTTTTTGCCTTGCATAGGAGAGTTTTAGCTTGCACTTACAGATGTAGCGACCAACTGTAGTTACTGACAGTGGGTTTCTGAAGTGTTCCTGAGCCCATGTGGTGATATCCTTTACACACTGATGTCGCTTGTTGATGCAGTACAGCCTGAGGGATCGAAGGTCACGGGCTTAGCTGCTTGCGTGCAGTGATTTCTCCAGATTCTCTGAACCCTTTGATGATATTACGGACCGTAGATGGTGAAATCCCTAAATTCCTTGCAATAGCCGGTTGAGAAAGGTTTTTCTTAAACTGTTCAACAATTTGCTCACGCATTTGTTGACAAAGTGGTGACCCTCGCCCCATCCTTGTTTGTGAATGACTGAGCATTTCATGGAATCTACTTTTATACCCAATCATGGCACCCACCTGTTCCCAATGTTCCTGTTCACCTGTGGGATGTTCCAAATAAGTGTTTGATGAGCATTCCTAAACTTTATCAGTATTTATTGCCACCTTTCCCAACTTCTTTGTCACATGTTGCTGGGATCAAATTCGAAAGTTAATGATTATTTGCAAAAAAAATAATAAAGTTTATGAGTTTGAACATTAAATATCTTGTCTTTGTAGTGCATTCAACTGAATATGGGTTGCAAATCATTGTATTACATTTATATTTACATCCAACACAATTCCCCAACTCATATGGAAACGGGGTTTGTAAATAATTAATGTATTCAATATTTGTGGAATAACAACTGATACGCTACAATAAAATAATTAAAAAAAACATGACAAGAATGGAATTAAATGGACTAATGCCACATACTTAGCACCACTTGTAAACTAATACTTAGCCTTTGTTTTTATTAATATTGTTTTTATTAGTCATTTCAATATTTAAAAACAAATACAAATTGAAAAGTAATCAAAATGTTTATATGTATCTGTATTATATTTAGATGTATAATAATGTTTTATTATAAAATGTTTTTAATAAAAAAAGACAACCCTTTGAGCCTGTCTGTTTGTATCATTATTTTGATAAACAAAAAAATGTTTTAATTAAGTAAAAACAAAGACAACCCACTTTGGCCTTTCTGTTTCTATTATTATCGTATTTTTCGGACTATAAGTCGCAGTTTTTTTCATAGTTTGGCCGGGCTCCAGTGCGACTTATATGTGTTTTTTTCCTTCTTTATTATGCATTTTCGGCAGGTGCGACTTATACTCCGGTGCGACTTATACTCAGAAAAATACAGTATATATTTTTGGGGAGATAAAAAATGTAAAAAAACAACCCATTCAGCTTTATGTTTGTATTTACTATGTCATGATTTACTTGATTATTATTTACAAAAAAATAATAATAAAAGATTACCACCCACTTAGCCTTTCCAAACGATACAAGTATCATTCCTCTACTGGTCAAATTTACCAAACAAGCAATTCCTCTTATCAAGTAGCAAAGATAAATAAACGATCACATTTACTATTACCATCAAAGTCTCCTCTTTACTTTTTGATTAGCATTCATTTATAATATTATTCATGTTGGATATGTCATTGCAAGCCTCTCAAGCCCAGGCTTTCAGTACTATATACGTTTCCTATATATTATGTATATAATGTATCATGGTCTCTCTTTGCTGACTTGGACTAATTAGTGGTTACAGTGTAATAATAATAATAATCATCCACTGTCAAACTACAGTACTGTGTAGGTTTGTATTCCTCATTATCTCAGTAAAAAGTCATGTCACAAGGGGGCAGCAAAACTAAGGACACACTGTACACGCGCACACACACACCCACGCACACACACACACACACACACACACACACACACACACACACACACACACACACACACACACACACACACACACACACACACACACACACACACACACACACACACACACACACACACACACACTCCACTTTTTTCATACTGGCATGTTATGCATGTACCGGGGTAAGAAAACTAGGCAATTGCCTCAGGGCCCCCAGCTGAAAAGGGCCCCCTGATAACAATTAATGATGCATTGAAATTGAACAGAAACAACACATTTGCAATTCTATCACCGGAAAATACAATGAAAATGGCAAAATAATGTCAAAGACACTGTCGGAATCCCCCTTGAGGAAGCCCTTCCAGCAGCCAAAAGTCTCATGTTCCCAATGACACTGGAATGAATACTGTTATGCCAATAGCACAGTTTCAATAGCAGCGATATTTCTAAAATGTACGACTTGTCAGTGTTTCCATTAAAGGGGAACATTATCACAATTTCAGAAGGGTTAAAACCATTAAAAATCAGTTCCCAGTGGCTTAATTTATTTTTCGAAGTTTTTTTCAAAATTTTACCCATCACGCAATATCCCTAAAAAAAGCTTCAAAGTGCCTGATTTTAACCATCGTTATATACACCCGTCCATTTTCCTGTGACGTCACACAGTGATGCCGATACAAACAAACATGGCGGATAGAACAGCAAGGTATAGCGACATTAGCTCGGATTCAGACTCGGATTTCAGCGGCTTAAGCGATTCAACAGATTACGCATGTATTGAAACGGATGGTTGTAGTGTAGAGGCAGGTAGCGAAAACGAAATTGAAGAAGAAACTGAAGCTATTGAGCCATATCGGTTTGAACCGTATGCAAGCGAAACCGACGAAAACGACACGACAGCCAGCGACACGGGAGAAAGCGAGGACGAATTCGGCGATCGCCTTCTAACCAACGATTGGTATGTGTTTGTTTGGCATTAAAGGGACGGCGTGGCGCAGTGGAAGAGTGGCCGTGCGCGACCCGAGGGTCCCTGGTTCAATCCCCACCTAGTACAAACCTCGTCATGTCCGTTGTGTCCTGAGCAAGACACTTCACCCTTGCTCCTGATGGGTGCTGGTAGCGCCTTGCATGGCAGCTCCCTCCATCAGTGTGTGAATGTGTGTGTGAATGGGTAAATGTGGAAGTAGTGTCAAAGCGCTTTGAGTACCTTGAAGGTAGAAAAGCGCTATACAAGTACAACCCATTTATTTATTTATTTATTTAAAGGAAACTAACAACTATGAACTAGGTTTACAGCATATGAAATACATTTGGCAACAACATGCACTTTGAGAGTGCAGACAGCCCAATTTTCATCAATTAATATATTCTGTAGACATACCCTCATCCGCGCTCTTTTCCTGAAAGCTGATCTGTCCAGTTTTGGAGTTGATGTCAGCAGGCCAGGGAAGCTAAGGTCGATATTCTTCTCTTGATCATCTTCGGTGGCATAAGGGACGGTGTGAGCCAAGACATCCAGGGGGTTTAGCTCGCTCGTCTGCGGGAACAAACTGCCGCCATTGCTTGTCGTGCTACCGAGGTCCTTTGTCCCTGAATTGCTCACACACTCCGGCAGATTCAATGGGGGTCTGCCGGCAGATTTCTTTGACTTTATCGTTGGAAATGCATCTGCTTTGAGTGTCGCAGGATATCCACACATTCTTGCCATCTCTGTCGTAGCATAGCTTTCGTCGGTAAAGTGTGCGGAACAAACGTCCAATTTCTTGCCACTTTCGCATCTTTGGGCCACTGGTGCAACTTAAATCCGTCCCTGTTCGTGTTGTTACACCCTCCGACAACACACCGACGAGGCATGATGTCTCCAAGGTACGGAAAACAGTCGAAAAAACGGAAAATAACAGAGCTGATTTGACTCGGTGTTTGAGAAAATGGCGGATTGCTTCCCGATGTGACGTCACGTTGTGATGTTGTGAATTACAGCATCATGAGCTGTAATTCTCGTAAAATCTCATCCCGCAAGACTCCGCTTTGAGGAAGATATTGCAGCCATTGCTGTTGCCGTGATCGTCAATAGAAGACGAAGGCAGCGGGTGATTGCTCAAAGGCAACATCCTTACCGCCCCCTTGACATTACTGTTCGGGCATGTGGGTCTCTTCGAGCCTGCGGGTCGGTTGCCGGGAAGGGACCCGCGAGACGACCGATCGGAGTCTTACGGCCCCCTCAACATTGTTTGGGAATGTGGGTCTTTCCAAGCCTGCCAGGAAGGGACCTGCAAGACGACCCATCTGCCCTGGTTGCATTGCCGCTCTGCGGTTCAGTGTGTGACCTCTAAATGCAAAAAAAAATGCGTTTGCGAAACACTTCAGTATCGAAACGTTCACGCAGGCCCGGCCCTAACCAATCTGGCGCCCTAGGCAAGATTTTAGGTGGCGCCCCCCCCACATCGGCAGTGAAGTGTATATACTCACAAGAAACCGAATAGCTTTGTCTTTGACCTTTTTTTTTACTTGCAACTACACCTAATATATAAAGGGGTGGACAAGTGACTATTACCTGCAGGGCAAACATTAGCTAACCAGAAGGCAATAACAATGTAAACAAAGAAAACACCTGCTTAAAAGATCTAATACAAATGTCCCTGAGGAATGTAATTAGCTAACATTACATTATTATTTTCCATAACAATTTAGCCCCCTCCACAATATTAACCCGACGTTAAAACAGAACTAGCTATTTATTGATTAGCAATTGCCGAATCATGTAACATTAGCTTAATGCTAAAAAGCCAGCTACTATCACATTCTGTAACAGACAAATAATTTAATGTAGGCTAACGTTACTGTCTTGTTCCGTGTTGTGGAAATAAGTTGAGCCAACACACGACGTGTTGCTAACTGTACTTTTATTCACGACTAGTGGGAATAACACATCACATGTCCGGCAACGCTTAAACAGGAAGTACCTCATTCCTTGGGCCAATCATATTCGTGTATACTTCAGGGACCGCTCGGAGATCGTATTATCTAAGAATATTACAGTTACCTACCTGCTACCTCTGTCTTTTCTCGTTTCTACTTCTCTTCTTTTCTCTTTTTTCTTCCCTGGGCACCTGACAGTTTTGGCCGTTTTGACATCTTGTGTTGATTTTTTGATGTGGTGACGTCCAAAAAGAGTCATGATACGGGAAGGGAGGGGGCGCACCGTGCGGGAGGGGGGGGGGGGGTAATGTTGTAACAAATAATATTTCTATTAAATAGGCTTTACTTTGCATTTTAATTAACGTGGGATTATTTTTTGTATTTAGAAATAATAGTACCAACTTTTTTCTTTTTTTCTTTTTTTTCTCCAACATTTGTGGCACTGGCGTGGCGCCCCCTGATGGACGGCGCCCTTAGCATTTGCCTATACGGCCTATGCCACGGGCCGGCCCTGCGTTCACGACATGGTCGCGTGGTGATGCGTGGATCGTTCTCCTGAGATGCAGACGGAACTCCGGAGGCAAGGTGCAGGTAAGGAAATGATTTATTGTCCATAAATCATGCGGAATACAAACAAAAGAGCACCGGGGTGCCGATAGCACAGGAAGCTAACGGAATAGCGAACAAGAAAAGCTAGCATGTAAACAGGCAAACAAAAGGCGTGGTTAAATTAAGTCCTTTTTCGGTTGAGCTATGACGTCACACTAGCCATCTGCCGATCCTTACAGCTTGTTTTAAGTTCAGTTTCAGTTTATGCATACGATAACCATCACATATAAAGGATATGTAAAGGATATCACCACATGGGCTCAGGAACACTTCAGAAACCCACTGTCAGTAACTACAGTTGGTCACTACATCTGTAAGTGCAAGTTAAAACTCTCCTATGCAAGGCGAAAACCGTTGATCAACAACACCCACAAACGCCGCCGGCTTCGCTGGGCCTGAGCTCATCTAAGATGGACTGATACAAAATGTAAAAGTGTTCTGTGGTCGGACGAGTCCACATTTCAAATTGTTTTTGGAAACTGTGGACGTCGTGTCCTCCGGACCAAAGAGGAAAAGAACCATCCGGATTGTTATAGGCACAAAGTTGAAAAGCCAGCATCTGTGATGGTATGGGGGTGTATTAGTGCCCAAGACATGGGTAACTTACACATCTGTGAAGGCGCCATTAATGCTGAAAGGTACATACAGGTTTTGGAGCAACATATGTTGCCATCCAAGCAACGTTACCATGGACGCCCCTGCTTATTTCAGCAAGACAATGTCAAGCCACGTGTTACATCAACGTGGCTTCATAGTAAAAGAGTGCGGGTACTAGACTGGCCTGCCTGTAGTCCAGACCTGTCTCCCATTGAAAATGTGTGGCGCATTATGAAGCCTAAAATACCACAACGGAGACCCCCGGACTGTTGAACAACTTAAGCTGTACATCAAGCAAGAATGGGAAAGAATTCCACCTGAGAAGCTTAAAAAATGTGTCTCCTCAGTTCCCAAACGTTTACTGAGTGTTGTTAAAAGGAAAGGCCATGTAACACAGTGGTGAACATCCCCTTTCCCAACTACTTTGGCACGTGTTGCAGCCATGAAATTCTAAGTTAATTATTATTTGCAAAAAAAATATAAAGTTTATGAGTTTGAACATCAAATATCTTGTCTTTGTAGTGCATTCAATTGAATATGGGTTGAAAAGGATTTGCAAATCATTGTATTCCGTTTATATTTACATCTAACACAATTTCCCAACTCATATGGAAACGGGGTTTGTACTTTTGTTCTTAAGTGCCTCTGTGGCTAGAATAAGTCCAGTGCCCCAGGAAACTGAAACATATTGCACTGGAAGTTTGGATGCAGTGTACACCACAAAGATTAAAATTATAAAATAGATTTTCAGAAAACTAACAAATCTTTGTATTAAGACGTACATGGGTATCCTAAGAAAAAAAATGGCGTACGCTCATATCCAGAAAACGTCTTATGGACAAAACAGTTCGGATGTATTAAAGTGTGCGCATGCATTAATCCAAGCACATTTCTTTTGTACATTCCACTTACACTAGGAAAACCAGCTGTTGCTTGAAATTGCACTTTAATTTGGGCCTGTTCAGATGCTTTGCACGGGAATTTAATACACCTGGCTTACATAATTTAATGTGTTTTTGGCACCCTTTTGCTGATGCTTTTATAGCCGTTCGAGTAATTGCAATTGTTCATACTGTACATCAATCCTTCTTAGAAGCACCGTAAATTCCAGACTTTAAGCCAGCACTTTTTTCCACAATTTAAACCTTGCGGCTTATAAAACGATATGGCCAATTTATGGATTTTTTTTCGCTGACAGCCATGATAAAAAGTAAAAAAAACAAAACAAAAAAACAAGCAAACATACTGAGCATGTGTTTTATTTAGAGATGTCCGATAATGGCTTTTTTGCCGATATCCGATATTCCGACATTGTCCAACTCTTATTTACCGATTCCGATATCAACCGATACCGATATATACAGTCGTGGAATTAACACATTATTATGCCTAATTTTGTTGTGATGCCCCGCTGGATGCATTAAACAATGTAACAAGGTTTTCCAAAATAAATCAA
>NC_084554.2:17825000-17925000 GCF_033978685.3 Nerophis lumbriciformis
CACACGCGCACACACACACACATACACACACTCACACACTCACACACACACATATATATATATATATACATAGCGTGGCCCCCAGCCAAATTGTTTTACCCCATGGGACCCCTCCTTTAAAATGTAATATTGGAAATTATTACTATCTGTTTCAAAAAGTAAAATTTATGACTTTTTAAAACGCCGCTGTGTACATGGACGTAGGGAGAAGTACAGAGCGACAATAAACCTTAAAGGCACTGCCTTTGCGTGCCGGCCCAGTCACATGTGCCGGAAATGAAATTTCAGTTCTTATGTGTCTTGTACATGTTAAAGAATGGACAATAATAAAGCATCTTGAATCTTGAATATCTACGGCTTTTCACACACACAAGAGAATGCCACGCATACTTGGTCAACAGCCATACAGGTCACACTGAGGGTGGCCGTATAAACAACTTTAACACTGTTACAAATAACAGTAACTTAGATATTGCGTTTCACTTTGTAAAATCGCTTTGAGTCACTAGAGAAAAGCGCTATATAAATATAACACACACTACAAATATGCGCCACACTGTGAACCCACACCAAAGAAGAATGACAAACACATTTCGGGAGAACATCCGCACCGTAACACAACATAAACACAACAGAACAAATACCCAGAACACCTTGCAGCCCTAACTCTTCCGGGCTGCACCCCCGCTACCACCAAACCCCGCCACCCCCCGACCCCGCCCACCTCAAATATGTATGAAAACACTCCTACATATATCACACATGGGACGGTTTAGTAAGTATAAACAGTTTTAGTTATATTGCCAAATTTACAAAGACTGCTTGGAGTTATGAATGAAGAATCCATTCGACTAGAAACTCTATGGATGACTAGATGACTAAACGGCACTCTGTTGCACACCTGTTGAAAGCTCTACCAGCAAATGAAAGGACACTGCAGCATCTGCAGTGAGCGAACTTGTCCAAAAGATGGCGCCATAACACAAACAATAAAACTAGAGATGTCCGATAATATCGGACTGCCGATATTATCGGCCGATAAATGCTTTAAAATGTAATATCGGCAATTATCGGTATCGGTTTCAAAATTATCGGTTTCAAAAATGTATGACTTCCTAAAACGCCGCTGTGTACACGGACGTAGGGAGAAGTACAGAGCGCCAATAAACCTTAAAGGCACTGCCTCTGCGTGCCGGCCCAATCACATAATTTCTAAGGCTTTTCACGCTCACAAGGGAATGCAAATCATACTTGGTCAGCAGCCATACAGGTCACACTGAGGGTGGCCGTATAAACAACTTTAACACGGTTACAAATATGCGCCACACTGTGAACCCACACCAAACAAGAATGACAAACACATTTTGGGAGAACATCCGCACCGTAACACAACATAAACACAACAGAACAAATACCCAGAACCCCTTGCAGCACTAACTCTTCCGGGACACTACAATACACACCCCCCGCAACTCCCTCCCCCCGCCTCACCCAACCCCGCCCACCTCAGCCTCCTCATGCTCTCTCAGGGAGAGCATGTCCCAAATTCCAAGCTGCTGTTTTGAGGCATGTTAAAAAAAAATAATGCACTTTGTGACTTCAATAATAAATATGGCAGTGCCATGTTGGCATTTTTTTCCCATAACTTGAGTTGATTTATTTTGGACAACCTTGTTACATTGTTTAATGCATCCAGCGGGGCATCACAACAAAATTAGGCATAATAATGTGTTAATTCCACGACTGTATATATCGATTGATATCGAAATCGGTAATTAAGAGTTGGACAATATCGGAATATCGGATATCGGCAAAAAAGCCATTATCGGACATCTCTACAAAATGCACATTGTTGTCTTGTGAGTGCAACCACAGCAAAAGGCGTGTACATCCGCCACGTTTGACATTTAACAATTTCATTTGGCCCGTGATCATTGAATTATGTGACTATTCAATAGAAAATACTTATATAATGTAGCGCAGCAATTCTTTTTTTTTTTTTAATGTTAATAACACACAAACAGTTGTTAAGCCCCTCTGACGTGTCACGGCTTTCCAAACATTTGTACTAAACAGAACTTTTAACATCACATGGCGTTTGTTTACATTGTGACGCCGGTGAGCTACGGTGTGTAGTGAAGCATGTTCAGCTATTCCTCGTCCTGCAGGGATGATACTTGTAAGAAACGTACTTTATTTGTCGCCATGGAGGCGAGGATTAGTGATTTAGAAGAAGATAAAACACTGCCGACTGCAGCTGGACGTTAGCCGCTAGCTAGCTAGCTAGCCATGCTTAAAGCACCTCTTCCTGAGGGCGTTTCAGTGTTAGAGCTTCACCTTTATCTTTAGTTTGTAAGCCAAAATGCGTCCGTTCTCCCTTTTCTGTCTACACACTGTCTGCTTGTAAGTACTCTGTGATTGTGCGTTGCCGAACATACTCCTCTGCTCGTAAAACCAGTATAACCCTAGTGTGTTTTGTTAAAAAGGAACTGAAACCAACCGGTGCTCCGTTTATTCCTGGTGGTCCTTGCAAGCCTTTCTCCCCCTAAAACAAAGGAATCAATGTGTGAATTTGAGGTCACAGACACTTCTTCCAAGACACATGATTAATTCATCCAGGTGAGACATTACCTGAGGTCCCACTAGGCCTGCTTCTCCTGGCAGCCCTGGATCCCCCTGTGGATATCACATGTTATGTTTTCAGCTTGTCCTTTACATTTAACACCAAGTTATCACACTTCGAACAAGACTAACAAAATAATTCAATATAAACAATACAGTTGGCCTCTTATAATTTTACACATCCATTAAATATATCTCATCGACACCGGAGGGAAAAAAAACTCAAACGTGAAATACTAGATTTTTACTTTCAACCAATAAGATTGTAAATTGTTGTGTAATTAATAAATAAAAACAGAATACAATGATTTGCAAATCATTTTCAACTTATATTCAATTGAATAAACTGCAAAGACAAGATATTTAATGTTCGAACTGACAAACTTAATTTTTTTTGCAAATAATCATTAATTTAGAATTTATTGCCAGCAAGACATTGCAAAAACGTTGGCACAGGGGCAATTTTACCACTGTGTTACATGGCCTGTCCTTTTAATTCAAATTTTTGAAGCTTTTCAGGTGGAATTCTTTCCCATTCTTGCTTGATGTACAGCTTAAGTTGTGGTATTTTAGGCTTCATTATGCGCCACGCATTTTCAATGGGAGACAGGTCTGAAATACAGGCAGGCCAGTCTAGTACTCGCACTCTTTTACTATGAAGTCACACTGTTGTAACACATGGCTTGGCATTGTCTTGCTGAAATAAGCAGGGGCGTCCATGATAACGTTGCTTGGATGGCAACGTATGTTGCTCAAAAACCTGTATGTGCCTATCACCATTAATGGTGCCTTCACAGATGTGTGAGTTACCCATGCCTTGGGCACTAATACACCTCCATACCATCACAGATGCTGGCTTTTCAACTTTGCGCCTATAACAGTACGGACGATTATTTTCCTCTTTGTTCCGGAGGACACAACGTCCACAGTTTCCAAAAATAATTTGAAATGTGGACTCGTCAGTCCACAGAACACTTTTCCAATTTGCATCAGTCCATCTTAGATGATCTCGGGCGTTGTTTCTGTGTGATAAATGGCTTTCGCTTTGCATGGTAGAGTCTTAACTTGCACTTACAGATGTAGCGACGCACTGTTGTTACTGACAGTGGGTTTCTGAAGTGTTCCTGAGCCCATGTGGTGATATCCTTTACACACTGATGTCGGTTTTTGATCCAGTACCGCCTGAGAGATCGAAGGTCCATAATATCATCGCTTACGTGCAGTGATTTCTCCAGATTCTCTGAACCTTTTGATGAATTTATGGACCGTAGATGGTGAAATCCCTAAATTATTTGCAATAGCTCGTTGAGAAATGTTGTTCTTAAACTGTTCGACAATTTGCTCACGCATCTGTTCACAAAGTGAATGACTGAGCATTTCATGGAAGCTGCTTTTATACCCAATCATGGCAGCCACCTGTTCCCAATTAGCCTGTTCACCTGTGGGATGTTCCAAATAAGAGTTTGATGAGCATTCCTCAATTTTGTCAGTTTTTGTTGCCACTTGTGCCAGCTTTATTGAAACATATTGCAGGCATCAAATTCCAAATGAGCAATTAATTGCAAAAAATAACAAAGTCTTCCGTTAAGTAGCTTGTCTTTGTAGTCTATTCAATTGAATATAAGTTGATAAGGATTTGTAAATCATTGTATTCTGTTTTTATTTACGATTTACACAACGTGCCAACTTCACTGGTTTTGGGTTTTGTAGATCTGAGCTACGTGGAAGGACGACAAGTGTGTGGTTTGATGACTAAAGAGTTGATATATTGTTCCTGTTACGCAAGAAACAAACATAAGTTTTGATTAGACAGTTGACGTGTGTGTTTGAGCGCCGCTCAGAGACAAAATTATTAATGAAAATCACACTGACTGGCTAAAATGTGCAGGAAAGTTGCAGGCATCGGACAAAGTTGCAAAGAAGTGCATCATTTGCAGGGATTGGTTAAATTTTCTTGAATTGGCGCAATTGCAGACAGGACTGATTATTATTAAAGGCCTACTGAAACCCACTACTACCGTCCTCGCAGTCTGATAGTTTATATATCAATGATGAAATCTTAACATTGCAACACATGCCAATACGGCCGGGTTAGATTACTAAAGTGCAATTTTAAATTTCGCGCGACATATCCTGCTGAAAACGTCTCGGTATGATGACATCAGCGCGTGACGTCACGGATTGTAGAGGACATTTTGGGACAGCATGGTGGCCAGCTATTAAGTCGTCTGTTTTCATCGCAAAATTCCACAGTATTCTGGACATCTGTGTTGGTGAATCTTTTGCAATTTGTTCAAAGAACAATGGAGACAGCAAAGAAGAAAGCTGTCGGTGGGAAGCGGTGTATTGCGGCTGAGTGCAGCAACACAAACACGGCCGGTGTTTCATTGTTTACATTCCCGGAAGATGACAATCAAGCTTTACCATTGGCCTGTGGAGAACTGGGACAACAGAGACTCTTACCAGGAGGACTTCAAGTTGGATACGCAGACGCGGTACCGTGAGTACGCATGCAGCTGCGGCTTCCCAACATTTGATCGCTTGCCCGTACGTGCGTGCCGCTATGTGCATGTCACGTACGTAACTTTGGGGAAATATATGTGCTGTATGAACTTTGGTGAGGTGAACGGTACTTTGGGCTGTGGGATTGAGTGTGTTGTGCAGGTGTTTGAGTTGTATTGGCGGGTTATATGGACGGGAGGGGGGAGGTGTTTGTTATGCGGGATTCATTTGTGGCATATTAAATATAAGCCTGGTTGTGTTGTGGCTAATAGAGTATATATATGTCTTGTGTTTATTTACTGTTTTAGTCATTCCCAGCTGAATATCAGGTCCCACCCGCCTCTCACAGCATCTTCCCTATCTGAATCGCTCCCACTGCCCTCTAGTCCTTCACTCTCACTTTCCTCATCTGCGAATCCTTCATCCTCGCTCAAATTAATGGGGAAATCGTCGCTTTCTCGGTCCGAATCGCTCTCGCTGCTGGTGGCCATGATTGTAAACAATGTGCAGATGTGAGGAGCTCCACAACCTGTGACGTCACGCTACTCGTCTGCTACTTCCGGTACAGGCAAGGCTTTTTTATCAGCGACCAAAAGTTGCGAACTTTATCGTCGATGTTCTCTACTAAATCCTTTCAGCAAAAATATGGCAATATCGCGAAATGATCAAGTATGACACATAGAATGGACCTGATATCCCCGTTTAAATAAGAAAATCGCATTTCAGTAGGCCTTTAATGATTATTATTACAATATGTCAAGTCACCCCTTACTGGTTGCGAGCTCACTTCTAGAGAGAACCAAGTGAAAGTAAAGTTGGTGAAAAAGCACAGAATATGTTTAGCTCAAAAGGTCGTTGGTTTTAATTCTGTCATAAGACTAACTGCCAGGTGCTCCAACGGTCACCGCATCAGACTTAAGTTACTGAGGTATCTTCAGGTGAGAGTCTTCTGCTGGATACTTCCCACCAGAGAAAAGTGCAAGATTTATAGGGTGTAAAAAAAAAACCTGCTTATTCAAACTCAAACTTCAAAGAAGAAGATTGGAAAAAGGAAACATCAGCGATTGGAAGGGATTTGTACTGGAAGTAATTTTCCACTTGGGAGAGAAAACCTTCTGAAATGTTTAAGTTTCCCAGCTGTGACTTTTGAATAATTTCACCTATTCATATCCAACTTAATGCAAACTTTTATTTTGCCTTATGCCAACTTTAATACTAGATACTTTTTTTTCATCTGAAGCCACTGCAACATAACTTTAACTGTGCTGTTTTTACGTCTGCTCTCGGTATGATAATGAAGGGATCACACTCCAAACAGCGATACAAACTTAGAAGAATCCAAACCTAGCGTTGATGTTTCCAAGAGCAGGTGTGGATTTAAACTACACTTAACAGACAGAAGTTGATAGAAAGTAAATGTGTGGAGACTCAGGACAGCTGTGACTATCTTACTTTAAGTGTGTGTACATATTGTGAACGTGTGCCTGTGTAAAAGTGTGTTTTAAATTTACTGGAATTAAAAAGCTAAAAACATATATATAATTTAAGTGGTCGTTTTATTGCAGACCTGGGCAAATGAAGGCCCAGGGGCCGCATGCAGCCCGTTAAGCTTTTCAATCTGGCCCGTCGGACATTCCCAAATAATTTTTTTAGACCTTTATCCAGGAGATCGCAAAAAGCCGCTGCCTGACAAGGGCTCAGAAAATCTGCAAAGACTCCTCCCACCCTCACCAAGGACTGTTTTCACTGCTGGACTCTAGAAAGAGGTTCCGCAGCCTCTGAAGCAGAACCTCCAGGTTCTGTAACAGCTTCTTCCCTCAGGCCGTAAGACTCTTGAACGCATCATAATTAAATTATCTCCTCAACTCCCCCCAAAATGGATTAACTCGCTGGAATAAAAAATACAATATAACATACATCCATAAACGTGGATGCATGTGAAAAAGTGCAATATATTTATCTGTACAGTAATCTATTTATTTATTTATATATATGTTTATTTATTTTATATATATATATTTATATATTATTTATATATATTTATTATTTATATATGCACCTTATTGCTTTTTTATCCTGCATTACCATGAGCTTATGTAACGAAATGTCGTTCTTATCTGTGCTGTAAAGTTCAAATTTGAATGACAATAAAAAGGAAGTCTAAGTCTAAGTCTAAGAAACTGTAGCTGCCATTATGATGTGCAGTGATGTTTTTAAATTACCGTAAGTCTTGAACTATACAAAGTATTTCAATGGTCGGAATCTGCGCTTGTGCATGATATACTAGTTACTATGGTAATCTAATTAGTTACTATGGTAATCTAATTAGTTACTATGGTGATCTAAGTCACACCAGCTAAGACGAGGCACCAAGCAGTGTGGGTGGGGAGCGTTTCCACAGAGTGTTTCCAGAGCGGCCAGCCTGAAATGCGGGTGTCAGGGACAGACGCGGAAGGAGATTTTTACAACAAAGTTCTAAAGCTTAGTGATGTATCAGATATGTCAGATTGTAGGTGGGTTTTTTTTATGTGTTTATTGCATTTTTGTTGCGTTTCGCTTAATGGTAAAATATGTCGATGGACAGGTGGTGTGACATTCATATGTTGTCAATATTCAGTGTTTTATCCTTCATAGTTCATATTTTAAACCCCACATTCTTTATTTTCATGTACATTCTGGGTGTCTCATTCAGTAAAAAAATTAAAAATTCCATTCCGTTTTTTAAGGCGGTCTGTCATAACGTTTTTAGTAGGGGTGTGGGGAAAAAAATCGATTCGAATTTGAATCGCGATTCTCCCGTTGTGCGATTCAGAATCTTTTTTTTTTTTTTTTATCGATTTTTATTTTTATTTTATTAT
Source organism: Nerophis lumbriciformis (assembly GCF_033978685.3). Taxonomy (NCBI): domain Eukaryota; kingdom Metazoa; phylum Chordata; class Actinopteri; order Syngnathiformes; family Syngnathidae; genus Nerophis; species Nerophis lumbriciformis. The sequence continues at coordinate 17,832,983 of NC_084554.2, forward strand.
TATTTATTACAATTTTTATTTTATTTATTTTTTTATTTTTATTAATCAATCCAACAAAACAATACACAGCAATACCATAACAATGCAATCCAATTCCAAAACCAAACCCGACCCAGCAACATTCAGAATTGCAATAAACAGAGCAATTGAGAGGACACACAAACACGACACAGAACAAACCAAAAGTAGTGAAACAAAAATTAATATTATCAACAACAGTATCAATATTAGTTACAATTTCAACATAGCAGTGATTAAAAATCACTACCGGTAATTGACATTATCATTAGATCATTTTATTTTTGGTTCTCAGAAGTTCTCAGAAATATAAAGGCAGCTAGCCTAAGCCTACCAATTGTATTTGTGTTACAGACATTTTATTACTGCTTTTGTGTTTTGTCAAGAAAAATAGAGACATAACTAACTAGTATTTGTGTCATTTTATTTGTGTAAGTGGCATGCTCTCAAAAATATAAAGGCAGCTAGCCTAAACTCATTTGATTTATGAATCATTTATTTTGTTGTTTTACACAAAGAAGTAGTTCATAATGAACAGTTACAGTATTTTTGTATAATTTATGGTAATGTTTGGGCAAATTCTGGCAAAGACTGGCAGCTAGCCTAGCCTATCAATTGTATTCGATTGATGTTACAGTCACAGGAGTTGTATTACTGTATTTTATTATTCTGGTAACTGAGTGAGTATAGTAACTGAGTGTCAAATTCAGTCAGATGTTAAAGGCCTACTGAAACCCACTACCGACCACGCAGTCTGACAATGATGAAATCTTAACATTGCAACACATGCCAAAAGGGCCGGTTAGCTTACTAAAGTGCAATTCTAAATTTCGTGCGCAATATCCTGCTGAAAACGTCTCGGTATGATGACGCCAGCGCGCAACGTCACGGATTGTGGAGGACATTTTGGGACAGCATGGTGGCCAGCTATTAAGTCATCTGTTTTCATCGCAAAATTCCACAGTATTCTAGACATCTGTGTTGGTGAATCTTTTGCAATTTGTTCAATGAACAATGGAGACAGCAAAGAAGAAAGCTGTAGGTGGGAAGCGGTGTATTGCGGTCGACTGCAGCAACACAAACACAGCCGGTGTTTCATTGTTTACATTCCCGAAAGATGACAGTCAATCTTTACCATTGGCCTGTGGAGAACTGGGACAACAGAGACTCTTACCAGGAGGACTTTGAGTTGGATGCGCAGACGCGGTACCGTGAGTACGCATGCAGCTGCGGCTTCCAAACATTTGATCGCTTGCCCGTACGTGCGTGCCGCTATGTGCATGTCACGTACGTAACTTTGGAGACTTTGGGGAAATATATGTGCTGTATGAACTTTGGGGAGGTGAACGGTACTTTGGGCTGTGGGGTTGAGTGTGTTGTGCAGGTGTTTGAGTTGTATTGGCGGGTTATATGGACGGGAAGGGGGAGGTATTTGTTATGCGGGATTAATTTGTGGCATATTAAATATAAGCCTGGTTGTGTTGTGGCTAATAGAGTATATATATGTCTTGTGTTTATTTACTGTTTTAGTCATTCCCAGCTGAATATCAGGTCCTACCCGCCTCTCACAGCATCTTCCCTATCTGAATCGCTCCCACTGCCCTCTAGTCCTTCACTCTCACTTTCCTCATCCACGAATCTTTCATCCTTGTTCAAGTTAATGGGGAAATTGTCGCTTTCTCGGTCCGAATCGCTCTCGCTGCTTGTGGCCATGATTGTAAACAATGTGCAGATGTGAGGAGCTCCACAACCTGTGACATCACGCTACTCGTCTGCTACTTCCGGTACAGGCAAGGCTTTTTCATCAGCGACCAAAAGTTGCGAACTTTATCGTCAATGGTCTCTACTAAATCCTTTCAGCAAAAATATGGCAATATCGCGAAATGATCAAGTATGACACATAGAATGGACCTGCTATCCCCGTTTAAATAAGAAAATCGCATTTCAGTAGGTCTTTAAAACGTTTTGTTCTAGTTAAAATTTGTGCAAGCATGAATAAATCAGACAACATATTGTCTTGGATTTACATTTGTGTGTTTACATTATTGCAATCAGTTGATAAAACATTGTCCTTTACAATTATAAAAGCTTTTTACAAAAATCTACTACTCTGCTTGCATGTCAGCAGACGGTGGTAGATCCTGCTGAAATCCTATGTATTGAATGAATAGAGAATCCTTTTGAATCGGGAATTTTTTATTTATTTATTTTTAATCGAGAATCGTGTTGAATTGAAAAAAAATGGAGTTTGAATCGAATCGTGACCCCAAGAATCGATTTTGAATCGAATCGTGGGACACCCAAAGATTCACAGCCCTAGTTTTTAGGTTTCAATCAGACATTATTGTGAGTTTTTTGTATTAGTGTTCCTAAAAATCAGATATACCGGCCCCCAGACACATTTTTTTCCTCTAAATTTGTCAAATGTAAAAAGAAATGAGAATTTGCAAGTTATGAGATGTATCAAATTGTAAATGTATGCATGTTTGAAATAAGTTGATACCGTAACCATAACCATAAGGACTCACAAGCAATGTCCAAGCAGAAACGATCCCAAAGCAGAAACGCACAAATGGAACAGCAAAATGTTGCCAAAAACACACACAAACCACTGAAATGTACACATGACAGGAATGATTAAACTTCACGGAACAAAATGGAAGTTTGCCAAGATGTTAGCATATCATTATTTATCTACCTTTGCAAACAAATGGCTGTTCATGCTCTGACTTATTGACAAATAGGTTTTTTTCCACCAAAAGGAGGGATGTCATGTTTTACCACCTGTTGTACCAACGAAAAATACTGCCAAAATCAAAGGAACCCTTTCTAAAATAGACTCAAAGACTAATCCATGCCTTTGTCTGGACTACAAGAGCTGCTGGAAAAATCAATTCAAATCTGAGTCGCAATTCTTATTTATTACGATTTTGAATTAATTCACAATTTACTAGAATCGATTCTTAAAAATATGTTTTTTTTAGCCATATCTGTGCTTAAGTATCATACAAGATAAGCTTCTGGAACCTGTGTGTGACAGTTTGACCCCACACTGTCACTGTTTGACCTTAAACTTCCTTACAAACCGTGCACTAGTGATGAGTCAGGAAACACCGATGCATCGGCGCATGCGTCGAGCTCATAGAGCAAAACCCTGTGTCGGTGCGCGTACCGCTTTTAGAAAGTCACGTGACCGATCATGAGCTGTTTTGGTCACGTGACCGATACGCGAACTGTGTCGCACTGACGCCTCCTCTGTGCCCTGTGAGTGGGTCTTTTCTACAGCCGGAGAAATAATAACTAAGAAGAGAAAGCGTCTAAAATTGAATACGTTGGAAAAACTGTTTTTTTTTTAATAAAAATGTGTAAAAAATAATAATAATAATTTCCCAGTCCACAAACATTCTCATTCACAACACGTTCTCTTAGATTTCCATGTTATGATACATGTTCACATTATTTATTGACTATATCTAAAAAAGATAAAAAATATTTTTATTTAAATGAAGATATGAAATAATCCTAAATGAAATACAATGACTTGGTTTATATTATTGTATATACTAGGTCAGGGGTCGGCAACCCAAAATGTTGAAAGAGCCATATTGGACCAAAAATACAAAAACAAATCTGTCTGGAGCCACAAAAAATTAAAAGCCATATTACATACAGATAGTGTGTCATTGAATTAAGAGGACTTAAAGGAAACTAAATGACCTCAAATATAGCTACAAATGAGGCATAATGATGCAATATGTACATATAGCTAGCCTAAATAGCCTGTTAGCATCGATTAGCTTGCAGTCATGCAGTGACCAAATATGTCTGATTAGCACTCCACACAAGTCAATAACATCAACAAAACTCACCTTTCCTGCACAACCTTAAAAGTTTGGTGGACAAAATGAGACAGAAAAATAAGTGGCATAAAACACGTCCTAGAAAGTCGAAGAAAGTAATACATGTAAACAAACTACGGTAAGTTCAAGGACCGCCAAAATTAGTAGGAGAAAACGGCGCTCGCCAAATACTCGAATCAGTGAAGCATGTTTAATATAAACAGTGTGCTTTGTAACAATTAGGGAGGTTTGTGTCATGTTTGTCCTCCTACAGAACCATATTAAAACAAAAATAGATTTTTTTTCCCCTCATCTTTTTCCATTTTTCATAAATTTTTTGAAAAAGCTCCAGAGAGCCACTAGGGCGGCGCTAAAGAGCCGCATGCGGCTCTAGAGCCGCGGGTTGCCGACCCCTGTACTAGGTCATAAAATCAGTGTCAGTTGAGTCGGTCCATAGGTTGCCTGTAGGGATTTTTAATGTCCAGCAGATGTCAGTATTTAGTGACACAGTATCAACACAGTATCAATACAGTTTTGCAATGTGTCGAAACGCTTCATGACGCCTCATCAACCCATCACTAGTGAAAAGCATGTGCTCAACAAACAAATTGTAACCTGTCACTCACCATGGCTCTGAACAGCTGACTAAAAGAGTCAGGGTGGGGTTGAGGGCTTTGTATAGGTGAACACACCTGCATTCACTAATTAGGCCAAATTTGGGTCGAACCATCATCCTCAAAAGCCGGGTGTTACAGAAGGACACTGGACATTTGAAAGTTGTGTTGTCTAAGCCTGAATACACTGTGTACAAAAATGACTACCGTATTTTTCGGCCTATAAGTCGCAGTTTTTTTCATAGTTTGGCCGGGGGGTGCGACTTATACTCAGGAGCGACTTATGTGTGAAATGATTAACACATTACCCTAAAATATCAAATAATATTATTTAGCTCATTCACGTAAGAGACTAGACCAGGGGTCGGCAACCTTTACCAGTCAAAGAGCCATTTTGACCAGTTTCACAAATTAAAGAAAACAATGGGAGCCACAAAAATCTTTTGAAATTTAAAATGAAATAACACTGCATACAAAGTTTTTTTTTGCTTTGTGCTATGTATAAACCAAGGGTCTCAGAAAAGCAGCCCACACCTTAATATGAAAACTGACTGTTGGTGCGGCCCGCGGGTTTTATATGAATGAAGCTTGACAGTGTCATACTTGTCAACCCTCCCGATTTTTCCGACAGACTACGAATTTCAGGTCAACTGTTCTCTCGAACGTGCCGTGATGGTTCAGCATTAAGCGCCCACTACAACCAGCGTGCCTGCCCAACCACACGATGTATAGGGCTTCTGCTTGCTCACGTAAGTGACAGCAAGGCATACTTGGTCAACAACCACACAGGTTACACGGACGGTGGCGGTATAAAAAACTTTAACACTCTTACTAATAATGCGCCACACTGTGAACCCACACCAAACAAGAATGACAAACACATTTCGGGAGAACATCTGCACCGTAACACAACATAAACACAACAGAAGAAATACCCAGAATCCCATGCAGCCCTAACTCTTCCGGGCTACATTATACACCCCGCTACCAAACCCCGCCCACCTCAACGGACGCACAGGGGGGGTTGATGTGTGAGGGAGCAGGGTTGGGGTGGGGGCGAGGTTTGGTGGTAGCTGGGGTGTATAATGTAGCCGGAAGAGTCAGGGCTGCATGGGATTCTGGGTATTTATTCTGTTGTGTTTATGTTGTGTTAAGGTGCAGATGTTCTCCCAAAATGTGTTTGTCATTCTTGTTTGATTTTGGTTCAAAGTGTGGCGCATTATTAGTAAGAGTGTTAAAGTTGTTTTATATGGCCACCGTCAGTGTAACCTGTGTGGCTGTTGACCAAGTATGCGTTGCTGTCACTTACGTGTGCAAGCAGAAGATGCATATAACAAGAGACTGGGCTGGCATGCTGTTCATACAGATTGCAGAAGGCGCAAAATGCTGTACCATCATGGCACGCCCTTATTATTGTTATAAGGGTGAAAATCGGGGAATATTAAACCCGGGAGTTTTCTGCGAGAGGCACTGAAATCCGGAAGTCTCCCGGGTACATCGGGGGTCGGCAAGTATGCAGCTGAGCCGCATCAGAGTGATCAAAGAGCCGCATGCGGTTCCGGAGCCGCGGGTTGCCGACCCCTGGACTAGACGTATAAGATTTCATGAGATTTAGCGATTAGGAGTGACAGATTGTTTGGTAAACGTATAGCATCTTCTATATGTTATAGTTATTTGAATGACTCTTACCATAATATGTTACGTTAACATACCAGGCACGTTCTCAGTTGGTTATTTATGCCTCATATAACGTACACTTGTTCACTAATCTTTATGTATTTTAAATTGCCTTTCAAATGTCTATTCTTGGTGTTGGGTTTTATCAAATAAATTTCCCCAAAAAATGCGACTTATATAGGTTTTTTCCCTTCTTTACTATGGATTTTCGGCTGGTGCGACTTATACTCCGGTGCGACTTATACTCCGAAAAATATGGCTCTACACATGCAAAAGTACTATGTGAATACTTTTTAGACATGTGATGGTTATTTATGGTGTAATTTACAAAATAACTGTTTTCTTAATTCCCCCCTGTCAAATTGGTCCCAGCTAGTGGGCGGGGCTATGGGCTATTTAAATTGGAAAATGCCATTTTTCTGACGGTCTGCTGTCTGTCACTGCCAGAGGAGGTTCTCTGTCCTGAGCAGGAGTTTTGGTCTCCATGCATCAAACCTCTACTGAGATTGTGGGTGCTTTGTTTTTTTCCTGTCGTTGTTCACCTTTTGAGACTTTTGGGATTTCAATAAATGATTGTAAACTGTTACCAAGTGCGTGCCTTGCCATCCTTGATTTGAAAGTCTGGTTTGCAAAGGTTACATTACCTTCACCCGAGGCGGGTTGTGACGCTGTGACCTGTTTTAAAAAGATTGTATTATATCATCTAAACATGCCAAATATTATTTAGCACGTATAGGTTTGATTCTGAACCAAATCGTCTACCAAGAATTGTACTTGTATTGAATCTGGACTAAACATGGGGAGGTTGAATTTGTGTTTTATGCTGCTAAAATCTGGACCATTCTTCCAGAAGATGTGAGACAAGCCTTACTTTTGGCAAAGTTCAGATTCAGGCTGAAAACATTTTTATTCAACTGTGCGTATGACGATTAAATAAAATTGTATTTGCACTCTTTTTTTTATTATTTAAATGATGGTTATTTTTAACCATGATTTTATTTGCATTCTTGTATTTTTATGCATCTAGAAACACTTTAAATTGCTTTTATACATAGTGTGCTCTGCAAAAAAAACTAGATTTGCCTCTAATTATTTACCTTACAATCATGGTGCACATTATTGATCTTAAAGGGGAACATTATCACAATTTCAGAATGGTTAAAACCATTAAAAATCAGTTCCCAGTGGCTTATTATATTTTTCGAAGTTTTTTTCAAAATTTTACCCATCACGCAATATCCCTAAAAAAAGCTTCAAAGTGCCTGATTTTAACCACCCGTCCATTTTCCTATGACGTCACATAGTGAAGCCAACACAAACAAACATGGCGGAAAGAACAGCAAGCTATAGCGACATTAGCTCGGATTCAGACTCGGATTTCAGCGGCTTAAGCGATTCAACAGATTACGAATGTATTGAAACGGATGGTTGTAGTGTGGAGGCAGGTAGCGAAAACGAAATTGAAGAAGAAATTGAAGCTATTGAGCCATATCGGTTTGAACCGTATGCAAGCGAAACCGACGAAAACGACACGACACGTTCCAACTTCCGGTTCCGGTCACCGTGCGTGACTGCTCGCTGACTGCTCGCTGTTTCGAAAAAGCTAAGTATCGTTCTATTTGTGTGCTTTTAAATTGTTCTGCAGCTTTCTTTATTACTTTCTCAACATATTTAGTAGTACTATTTAACTTGCAAATCACCCGATCTCTGTCTCTCCACCCCTCCCGCAGCTAGCTAGCAGCTAGCTGCTAAGCTAACGAAGCTAGCGCGGAGAAAGGCGTCGCCGGGCGCCGGTCAGAAGGAGTCTACTCCTGCACACCGTGACCAGGACTTCTCGGAAGACAGCAGGAACTTCACTCGGTGACAGAAAACACCGTGAGTATGGCTTCCTGCGCGTCTTGCACCTTACTCACGGAGAGGCTGGCTCTGCTAGAGGGCCGTGTCCGCCAGTTAGAGCAGAGTAATCTCGTAACTTTAGATGTTGCGGACACATCTGCTAGCGTTAGCTGTAGCGAGCTAACTAGCCCAGCCTGTAGCAGTCCTAAGCGGCCTACAAGCTACGGTGTACCGGTTGAGACGCATAATAGATTTAGCTCTTTAGCTAGTCCTACACCCCAGTCTACCGGGCACCACACCTTAGTCATAGGGGACTCCATCACCCGAAACATAAAGCTTAGCAAACCAGCCACAATTAAGTGCATCCCGGGGGCCCGAGCACCTGACATAGAGGCTAATCTTAGGGAGCTAACTCGCAACAGGCCTAGTAAACACGTACGACAGGCTAATCGCACCACTAGTTATGCGAATATAGTTGTACACGTTGGCTCCAATGACACTAGAATGAGACAGTCAGAGATTACAAAGAGAAACATAGCCAGGACTTGTGATCTCGCTAGAAAGATGTCCAGGCATCGAGTAATTGTCTCTGGCCCCCTGCCTGCGAGAGGCAATGATGAGAGATATAGCAGATTAGTCTCGCTTAACAAGTGGCTGGCTAGCTTCTGTAGACAACAGGGACTAACGTTTATTGATAATTGGCCCTCTTTCTGGGGCAAACCAGGCTTGCTGATGAGGGACGGCCTTCACCCTAACCAGGAAGGCGCCATCATCCTGTCTAAGAATATAGACTACTGTTTAAGTCACATTTGACTAACTACACTAGAGCAAGCCCGGTCACAGGCAATTACAGAGCCTGCTAGTCCGGGTGAGGAGTCAGTTAAGCTAGAACTAGCCAGCACCAGGCTGGATAATTCCTGTACGCATAGCAATTTTCTTAGAATAACACACAACTCACATAATATGTTTTCTGTTGTGAATGTGTCCGGGGTAGATATGCATTCTACTGAGGTGGCAAATCATGATGCGTTCAGTCGATCGCAGCATCAAGCAAACAATCTGAAAATTCCCGTCGTATCAATTCCTAGGTATGGTCGAAACTATTTAAAGTGCACAACGTATAATAAACGCAACATTATTAATATTTCTACTACGGATAATTTAAACAAAAACTCGTCAAAACAGCCCAATACTTATAATATGGGCTTTTTAAACATAAGATCATTGTCTCCCAAAACGTTATTAGTTAATGAGGTCATTAGAGACAACAATCTTAACGTCATTGGTCTTAGCGAAACCTGGCTCAAACCAGACGAATTTTTTGCGCTAAATGAGGCATCTCCTCCTAACTATACGAATGCGCATATTGCCCGTCCCCTTAAAAGGGGTGGGGGGGTCGCACTAATATACAATGAAAACTTTAACCTTACCCCTAACCTAAATAATAAATACAAATCGTTTGAGGTGCTTACTATGAGGTCTGTCGCACCGCTGCCTCTCGATATGGCTGTTATCTACCGCCCCCCAGGGCCCTACTCGGACTTTATTAATGAATTCTCAGAGTTCGTTGCTGATCTAGTGACGCATGCAGACAATATAATCATAATGGGGGACTTTAATATCCATATGAATACCCCATCGGACCCTCAGTGCGTGGCGCTCCAGACTATAATTGATAGCTGTGGTCTTACACAAATAATAAATGAACCTACGCATCGCAACGGCAATACGATAGATCTAGTGCTGGTCAGGGGTGTCACCACCTCCAAAGTTATGGTACTCCCGTATACTAAAGTAATGTCCGATCATTACCTTATAAAATTCGAAGTTCTGACTCATTGTCAACAAACTAATAATAATAATAACTGCTATAGCAGCCGCAACATTAATGCCGCCACAACGATGACTCTTGCTGACCTACTGCCTTCGGTAATGGCACCATTCCCAAATTATGTCGGCTCTATTGATAACCTCACTAACAACTTTGACAATGCCCTGCGCAAAACCATTGATAGTATAGCACCGCTAAAACAAAAAAGGGCCCCTAAAAGGCGCACCCCATGGTTTACAGAGGAAACCAGAGCTCATAAATTATCATGTAGAAAGTTGGAACGCAAATGGCGCGCGACCAAGCTTGAGGTTTTCCATCAAGCATGGAGTGATAGTTTAATATCGTATAAACGCATGCTTACCTTAGCTAAAGCTAAATATTACTCAAATCTCATCCGCCTCAACAAAAACGACCCTAAATTTTTGTTTAGTACAGTAGCATCGCTAACCCAACAAGGGACTCCTCCCAATAGCTCCACCCTCTCGGCAGATGACTTTATGAATTTCTTTAATAAGAAAATTGAACTCATTAGAAAGGATATTAAAGACAACGCATCCCAGCTACAACTGGGTTCTATGAACACAGATACAACTGTATCTACGACGGATACTGCAATACAAAATAGTCTCTCTCTTTTTGATGAAATAACATTAGAGGAACTATTACAGCGTGTAAGTGGGATAAAACAAACAACATGTTTACTTGACCCACTTCCTGGGAAACTTATCAAGGAGCTTTTTGTATTATTAGGTCCATCAGTGCTAAATATTATAAACTTATCACTTTCCTCTGGCACTGTTCCCCTAGCATTCAAGAAAGCGGTTATTCATCCTCTGCTCAAAAGACCTAACCTTGATCCTGACCTCATGGTAAACTACCGACCGGTGTCCCACCTTCCCTTTATTTCGAAAATCCTCGAAAAAATTGTCGCACAGCAGCTAAATGAACACTTAGTGTCTAACAATCTCTGTGAACCTTTTCAATCCGGTTTCAGGGCAAATCACTCTACGGAGACAGCCCTCGCAAAAATGACTAATGATCTACTGCTAACGATGGATTCTGATGCGTCATCTATGTTGCTGCTTCTTGATCTTAGCGCTGCTTTCGATACCGTCGATCATAATATTTTATTAGAGCGTATCAAAACACGTATTGGTATGTCAGACTTAGCTTTGTCATGGTTTAACTCTTATCTTACTGACAGGATGCAATGCGTCTCCCATAATAATGTGACCTCGGACTATGTTAAGGTAACGTGCGGAGTTCCTCAGGGTTCGGTTCTTGGCCCTGCACTCTTTAGTATTTACATGCTGCCGCTAGGCGACATCATACGCAAATACGGTGTTAGCTTTCATTGTTATGCTGATGACACCCAACTCTACATGCCCCTAAAGCTGACCAACACGCCGGATTGTAGTCAGCTGGAGGCGTGTCTTAATGAAATTAAACAATGGATGTCCGCTAACTTCTTGCAACTCAACGCCAAGAAAACGGAAATGCTGATTATCGGTCCTGCTAAACACCGACATTTATTTAATAATACCACCTTAACATTTGACAACCAAACAATTACACAAGGCGAATCAGTAAAGAATCTGGGTATTATCTTCGACCCAACTCTCTCGTTTGAATCACACATTAAGAGTGTTACTAAAACGGCCTTCTTTCATCTCCGTAATATCGCTAAAATTCGTTCTATTTTATCCACTAGCGACGCTGAGATCATTATTCATGCGTTCGTTACGTCTCGTCTCGACTACTGTAACGTATTATTTTCGGGTCTCCCTATGTCTAGCATTAAAAAATTACAGTTGGTACAAAATGCGGCTGCTAGACTTTTGACAAGAACAAGAAAGTTTGATCATATTACGCCTATACTGGCTCACCTGCACTGGCTTCCTGTGCACTTAAGAAGTGACTTTAAGGTTTTACTACTTACGTATAAAATACTACACGGTCTAGCTCCGTCCTATCTTGTCGATTGCATTGTACCATATGTCCCGGCAAGAAATCTGCGTTCAAAGAACTCCGGCTTATTAGTGATTCCCAGAGCCCAAAAAAAGTCTGCGGGCTATAGAGCGTTTTCTATTCGGGCTCCAGTACTATGGAATGCCCTCCCGGTAACAATTAGAGATGCTACCTCAGTAGAAGCATTTAAGTCCCATCTTAAAACTCATTTGTATACTCTAGCCTTTAAATAGCCCCCCTGTTAGACCAGTTGATCTGCCGTTTCTTTTCTTTTCTCCTCTGCTCCCCTTTTCCTTGAGGGGGGAGGGCACAGGTCCGGTGGCCATGGATGAAGTGCTGGCTGTCCAGAGTCGGGACCCGGGGTGGACCGCTCGCCTGTGCATCGGCTGGGAACATCTCTGCGCTGCTGACCCGTCTCCGCTCGGGATGGTGTCCTGCTGGCCCCACTATGGACTGGACTCTTACTATTATGTTGGATCCACTATGGACTGGACTCTCACAATATTATGTCAGACCCACTCGACATCCATTGCTTTCGGTCTCCCCTAGAGGGGGGGGGTTACCCACATATGCGGTCCTCTCCAAGGTTTCTCATAGTCATTCACATCGACGTCCCACTGGGGTGAGTTTTTCCTTGCCCGTATGTGGGCTTTGTACCGAGGATGTCGTTGTGGCTTGTGCAGCCCTTTGAGACACTTGTGATTTAGGGCTATATAAATAAAGATTGATTGATTGATTGATTGACAGCCAGCGACACGGGAGAAAGCGAGGACGAATTCGGCGATCGCCTTCTAACCAACGATTGGTATGTGTTTGTTTGGCATTAAAGGAAACTAACAACTATGAACTAGGTTTATAGCATATGAAATACATTTGGCAACAACATGCACTTTGAGAGTGCAGACAGCCCAATTTTCATCAATTAATATATTCTGTAGACATACCCTCATCCGCGCTCTTTTCCTGAAAGCTGATCTGTCCAGTTTTGGAGTTGATGTCAGCAGGCCAGGGAAGCTAGGGTCGATATTCTTCTCTTGATCATCTTTGGTGGCATAAGGGACGGTGTGAGCCAAGACATCCAGGGGGTTTAGCTCGCTCGTCTGCAGGAACAAACTGCCACCATTGCTTGCCGTGCTACCGACGTCCTTTGTCCCTGAATTGCTCACACACTCCGGCAGATTCAATGGGGGTCTGGCGGCAGATTTCTTTGACTTCATCGTTGGAAATGCATCTGTTTTGAGTGTCGCAAGATATCCACACATTCTTGCCATCTCTGTCGTAGCATAGCTTTCGTCGGTAAAGTGTGCGGAACAAACGTCCAATTTCTTGCCACTTTCGCATCTTTGGGCCACTGGTGCAACTTGAATCCGTCCCTGTTCGTGTTGTTACACCCTCCGACAACACACCGACGAGGCATGATGTCTCCAAGGTACGGAAAACAGTCGAAAAAACGGAAAATAACAGAGCTGATTTGACTCGTGTTTGAGAAAATGGCGGATTGCTTCTGATGTGACGTCACAACAATTTTTTTTAAAAATGTGAAACTACAAAAGCACTGGTACCTCCACCAGGCCTTATCTACCAAATACCAAAAGAATCCTTCAAGAAAATCCTAAATCCAGAAAGTAATCTAGATCAGACCCAACATATAAGCACTTGTTCCGTATACTATTTCTGAAATGTCCTGAAAGTTTCGTCAAAATCCACCCTTAACTTTTTGAGCTATCTTTAGCAATGAAATAAACAGAGTGAATCCTCTTGTCTGTCATCCAGCATCTTTGTCTCTGTGAGTGGAGGCGTGCACACAGAGAAGTTGAGACGCAAGCTAACGTGGTCATCAAAATCCACCCATAACTTTTTAAGTTATATCGCAAACTAACTGACAAATCCTGATGATCACATTCCTGGGGTAGGTATTAAATGAGGGGGAAATCTTGTTATAGCACTAGCAAAGCTTTCCTACTTTCATGTCACTCAAAATAAAATGTTGAGTCATTTTCAATTTCACACCAGCTTTCTCAGAAAGCAATTTATATTTCCAACTGCATATAATAGGATGCTTATTCAGACATTAAATCAACATTCAAACACATGCCAACATTTTTACTCAAGTGGGCTTTGGTCAACAATTAACTTGTCATTAGAATTAAGCTTGGCTAAGAAAAAAACATCAACAAAATCTTTTTTTTTTCCACTCTTTAGGATTTAAAGTGGCTTCAAGGTATCACCAGCTTTGTTATTTGTCCAAGTACACGAACACTTTCACTTTCCTGCAGAGCTCAGAATGTTGGCAGCAAGGAATCAACTGATGATTCCAAAGTGTGGCTCTTTTTTGATTGTCCATGGGCATGTTCCAAGAACTGAATACATACATTTTATTTGTAGAAAGTAACCCAAAGTCACCTTATAGACAATACAACTAATCGCAGTAGAGCAACTAAAACTAGAAAAGCACTGACCCAACAAAAGACCTTCGCCTGCCCAAATACTGAACATTTTTGTGATCCTTGAACGCACCATCAGCTATAAAAAAAGTTAAGAGTAACTACGGATTACAAACAGCCAGTGAATGCATCGTCGGTGTCATTTAAATTGGCCAAAAATAGAAGTAACGAAGGTGAAATAAACATCAAAGTGGTAGATAAGGTCATACTTGTCATGACATGGTCTATGGCAGGGGTCGGCAACCCGCGGCTCTAGAGCCTTTAGCGCCGCCCTAGTGGCTCTCTGGAGCTTTTTCAAAAATGTATGAAAAATGGAAAAAGAAGAGGGGAAAAAATATATTTTTTTGTTTTAATATGGTTTCTGTAAGAGGACAAACATGACACAAACCTCCCTAATTGTTATAATGCACACTGTTTATATTAAACATGCTTCACTGATTCGAGTATTTGATGAGCGCCGTTTTGTCCTACTAATTAAGGTGGTCCTTGAACTCACCGTAGTTTGTTTACATGTATAACTTTCTCCGACTTTCTAGGACGTGTTTTATGCCACTTCTTTTTCTGTCTCATTTTGTCCACAAAACTTTTAAGGTTGTGCATGAAAGGTGAGTTTTGTTGATGTTATTGACTTGTGTGGAGTGCTAATCAGACATATTTGGTCACTGCATGACTGCAAGCTAATTGATGCTAACATGCTATTTAGGTTAGCTATATGTACATATTGCATCATTATGCCTCATTTGTAGCTATATTTGAGGTCATTTAGTTTCCTTTAAGTCCTCTTAATTCCATGTGTATCTCATGACACGCTATCTGTATGTAATATGGCTTTTAATTTTTTGGGGCTCCAGACAGATTTGTTTTTGTATTTTTGGTCCAATATGGCTCTTTCAACATTTTGGTTTGCCGACCTCTGGTCTATGGGATGTTTGTTTTCCGGAGATACAAGTAAAGTTGGACTGGACATGGCGTGAAGGTAAGTACATCTTTTATTTTTACACTAACAAAAGAAACTAAAGGCGCGCACAAGGCGGAAGTACAAACTTGGCTAAGAAAACAAAACTAGCACTTGGGCAAAAACTATGGACATGAAATAAATAACACTTGTTAACTGTGGCATGCATAAACAAACACTTACTTGAACAGCATGGAACTATGGCATGGAACACGTAATCAATGGAGTAACAGGGATAACAGAGTTAATGTCGCCAGACCGACTGCCTGGCAACTACAAGCATAAATACTGGTGACATGATTAGTGAAAACAGGTGACTCAAAATGTGAAAACGTGAAGCAGGTGGAACTAATGGTAGTCATGGTAACAAAACAAGCAAGAGCGCACAACCAGGAAAAAAAGAGTCCAAAAAACAAACAGCACATGGCCAAACAAAAACATGATCAACAGACATGACGATACTATCATTAATATTATATTAAAAGACACAATCAACAGTTCAACCACATGTCAAAACTAGGGATTGGGCTGATTTTCGTCAAAAAATTGCCGATTAATTCTGATCACAAAAGCCGATCCACTCTTGCTTATACTGTATTTATTTTTAGCCACCCTGCTTGAAAAGCTAGCGGCGAATGATCCATGTCCATAGAGTGTGGAGACGGTCCCCAAAGTGTACAATAATCACCTCTGTTACCGCAAATAAACTAAATTTACTAATATCTTAAGTGGGGCTACAACTAACAATTATATTGATGGTCGATTAGTCAAGGATTATCTTAACGATTAGTCGACTAATCGGATAATAAAGCGTACACATATTTAATGGCTCTAATTTTTCCATTGACTTCTAAATGTAGCTTAAGTTTTTTTTAGGCATGTGTCTACGAACAACAAAGAGGACTAATTAGTTCATGAATATTTATGCTCATTTAGCTGTTACAAAAATTAATATGACTAACAAAATATTGCCCATTTAAAAGAAAATTATAAAAAAAATAACAATTAACCTTGTATTAAAAATGTATGTAATGTATTAAAAAACAGTTAAATGGGCAAGGTATTAATTTTAACAAGAATAAGACGATAAATCAATTTTGTCAATTTTTTTGCGTGTGACCCACTTCCGTCCACAAAAACACGAGTGATGACGTCACGACTATTGTCGACAAATATAATTGTCGGCGATACATTTTTTGTCAACAACGTCAACTAATCGTTGCAGCCCTATACTTAAGTGTCATTATTATTATATGTATATATATTAATATATATTATTATCACTGGAAGACGAGGCTAAACATGCTACACACCAAGAGCAAGTCAAGAGCAAGCATGCTAATAGCTAAGCTAACCACTACGCTAACTGTGACAAGCTGTATGTATAAATATATATGTCTGTATATACTGTGTGTATACATATATATATATATATAGGTGTGTGTATATATATATATCCATCCATCCATCCATCCATCCATCTTCTTCCGCTTATCCGAGGTCGGGTCGCGGGGGCAGCAGCTTAAGCAGACTTCCCTCTCCCCAGCCACTTCGTCCAGCTCTTCCTGTGGGACCCCGAGGCGTTCCCAGGCCAGCCGGGAGACATAGTCTTCCCAACGTGTCCTGGGTCTTCCCCGCGGCCTCCTACCGGTGGGACGTGCCCTAAACACCTCCCTAGGGAGGCGTTCGGGTGGCATCCTGACCAGATGCCCGAACCACCTCATCTGGCTCCTCTCGATGTGGAGGAGCAGCGGCTTTACTTTGAGCTCCTCCCGGAAGGCAGAGCTTCTCACCCTATCTCTAAGGGAGAGCCCCGCCACCCGGCGGAGGAAACTCATTTCGGCCGCTTGTACCCGTGATCTTGTCCTTTCGGTCATAACCCAAAGCTCATGACCATAGGTGAGGATGGGAACGTAGATCGACCGGTAAATTGAGAGCTTTGCCTTCCGGCTCAGCTCCTTCTTCACCACAACGGATCGATACAACGTCCGCAATACTGAAGACGCCGCACCGATCCGCCTGTCGATCTCACGATCCACTCTTCCCCCACTCGTGAACAAGACTCCGAGGTACTTGAACTCCTCCACTTGGGGCAAGATCTCCTCCCCAACCCGGAGATGGCACTCCACCCTTTTCCGGGCGAGAACCATGGACTCGGACTTGGAGGTGCTGATTCTCATCCCAGTCGCTTCACACTCAGCTGCGAACCGATCCAGTGAGAGCTGAAGATCCTGGCCAGATGAAGCCATCAGGACCACATCATCTGCAAAAAGCAGAGACCTAATCCTGCAGCCACCAAACCAGATCCCCTCAACGCCTTGACTGCGCCTAGAAATTCTGTCCATAAAAGTTATGAACAGAATCGGTGACAAAGGGCAGCCTTGGCGGAGTCCAACCCTCACTGGAAACGTGTCCGACTTACTACCGGCAATGCGGACCAAGCTCTGGCACTGATCATACAGGGAGCGGACTGCCACAATCAGACAGTCCGATACCCCGTACTCTCTGAGCACTCCCCACAGGACTTCCCGAGGGACACGGTCGAATGCCTTCTCCAAGTCCACAAAACACATGTAGACTGGTTGGGCAAACTCCCATGCACCCTCAAGGACCCTGCGAAGAGTATAGAGCTGGTCCACAGTTCCACGACCAGGACGAAAACCACACTGTTCCTCCTGAATCCGAGGTTCGACTATCCGGCGTAGCCTCCTCTCCAGTACACCTGAATAGACCTTACCGGGAAGGCTGAGGAGTGTGATCCCACGATAGTTAGAACACACCCTCCGGTTCCCCTTCTTAAAGAGAGGAACCACCACCCCGGTCTGCCAATCCAGAGGTACCGCCCCCGATGTCCACGCGATGCTGCAGAGTCTTGTCAACCAAGACAGCCCCGCAGCATCCAGAGCCTTAAGGAACTCCGGGCGGATCTCATCTACCCCCGGGGCCTTGCCACCGAGGAGCTTTTTAACTACCTCAGCAACCTCAGCCCCAGAAATAGGAGAGCCCACCACAGACTCCCCAGGCACTGCTTCCTCATAGGAAGACGTGTTGGTGGGATTGAGGAGGTCTTCGAAGTATTCCCTCCACCGATCCACAACATCCGCAGTCGAGGTCAGCAGAACACCATCCTCACCATACACGGTGTTGATAGTGCACTGCTTCCCCTTCCTGAGGCGGCAGATGGTGGACCAGAATTGCTTCGAAGCCGTCCGGAAGTCGTTTTCCATGGCCTCACCGAACTCCTCCCATGTCCGAGTTTTTGCCTCTGCGACCGCTGAAGCCGCACACCGCTTGGCCTGTCGGTACCTGTCCGCTGCCTCAGGAGTCCTATGAGCCAAAAGAACCCGATAGGACTCCTTCTTCAGCTTGACGGCATCCCTCACCGCCGGTGTCCACCAACGGGTTCTAGGATTACCGCCACGACAAGCACCAACTACCTTGCGGCCACAGCTCCAATCAGCCGCCTCGACAATAGAGGCGCGGAACATGGTCCATTCGGACTCAATGTCCAGCACCTCCCTCGTGACATGTTCAAAGTTCTTCCGGAGGTGGGAATTGAAACTCTCTCTGACAGGAGACTCTGCCAGACGTTCCCAGCAAACCCTCACAATGCGTTTGGGCCTGCCAGGTCTGTCCGGCATCCTCCCCCACCATCGCAGCCAACTCACCACCAGGTGGTGATCGGTAGAAAGCTCCGCCCCTCTCTTCACCCGAGTGTCCAAAACATGAGGCCGCAAATCCGATGACACAACTACAAAGTCGATCATGGAACTGCGGCCTAGGGTGTCCTGGTGCCAAGTGCACATATGGACACCCTTATGTTTGAACATGGTGTTTGTTATTGACAATCTGTGACGAGCACAAAAGTCCAATAACAAAACACCACTCGGATTCAGATCCGAGCGGCCATTCTTCCCAATCACGCCTCTCCAGGTTTCACTGTCGCTGCCAACATGAGCATTGAAGTCCCCCAGTAGAACGAGGGAATCACCCGGGGGCGCACTCTCAAGCACTCCCTCGAGTGAATCCAAAAAGGGTGGGTACTCTGAGCTGTGGTTTGGCGCATAAGCGCAAACCACAGTCAGGACCCGTTCCCCCACCCGAAGGCGGAGGGAAGCTACCCTCTCGTCTACCGGGTTGAACTCCAATGTGCAGGCTCTGAGCCGGGGGGCAACAAGAATTGCCACCCCAGCCCGTCGCCTCTCATTGCCGGCAACGCCAGAGTGGAAGAGAGTCCAGCCCCTCTCGAGAGAACTGGTTCCAGAGCCCTTGCTGTGCGTCGAAGTGAGTCCGACTATATCTAGCCGGAACTTCTCCACCTCGCGCACTAGCTCAGGCTCCTTCCCCCCCAGCGAGGTGACGTTCCACGTCCCAAGAGCTAGCTTCTGTAGCCGAGGATCGGACCGCCAAGTGCCCTGCCTTCGGCTTCCGCCCAGCTCACATCGCACCCGACCTCTATGACCCCTGCTATTTTTGGTGAGCCCATTGGAGGGGGGATCCACGTTGCCTCTTCGGGCTGTGCCCGACCGGGCCCCATGGGGGCAGGCCCGGCCACCAGGCGCTCGCCATCGTGCCCCACCTCTGGGCCTGGCTCCAGAGGGGGGCCCCGGTGACCCGCGTCCGGGCGAGGGAAATCTGGGTTCCTTGTCAGTGTTCCTCATAGAGATCTTCGAGCTGCTCTTTGTCTGATCCCTCACCTAGGACCAGTTTGCCTTGGGAGACCCTACCAGGGGGCATAAAGCCCCCGGACAACATAGCTCCTAGGATCATTGGGACACGCAAACTCCTCTACCACGTTAAGGTGGCAGCTCAGAGAGCCCAAAAATACATACATATATATATATATATATATATATATATATATATATATATATATATATGTATGTATGTGTAAATATGCATATATGTATATATATATATATATATATATATATATATATATATATATATATATATATATATATATACATATATATATATATATATATATGTATATATATATATATATATATATATATATATATATATATATATATATATATATATATATATATATATATATATATATATATGTGTGTGTGTGTGTGTGTGGGTGTGTATATATGAATATATACTGTATGTATATACATGTGTATGTATGTACATACGTATATATATATATATATATATATATATATATATATATATATATATATATATATATATATATATATATATATATATATATATATATTGTCCAACTCTTTAATTACCGATACCGATACCAACCGATACATACAGTCGTGGAATTAACACATTATTATGCCTAATTTGGACAACCAGGTATGGTGAAGATAAGGTACTTTAAAAAAATGTTTTTAAAATAAAATAAGATAAATAAATTAAAAACATTTTCTTGAATAAAAAAGAAAGTGAAACAATATAAAAACAGTTACATAGAAACTAGTAATTAATGAAAATTAGTAAAATTAACTGTTAAAGGTTAGTACTATTAGTGGACCAGCAGCACGCACAATCATGTGTGCTTACGGACTGTATCCCTTGCAGACTGTATTGATATATATTGATATATAATGTAGGAACCAGAATATTAATAACAGAAAGAAACAACCCTTTTGTGTGAATGAGTGTGAATGAGTGTAAATGGGGGAGGGAGGTTTTTTGGGTTGGTGCACTAATTGTAAGTGTATCTTGTGTTTTTTATGTTGATTTAATTTAAAAAAAAATAAAAATTGATTTAATAAAAAAAAAAAACGATACCGATATTATCGGACATCTCTAATATATATACATATATGCATATATATATATATATATATATACATATATATATATATATATATATATATATATATACATATATATATACATATATATTAGGGATGTTCCGATCCAGGTTTTTGCACTTCCGATCCGATACGATATTGTTTTTGCATTTCCGATCCGATACCGATACTGACCGATACCGATACTGACCGATACTGGCCTATCCGAGCATGTATTAAAGTTTAAAGTTATTTAGCCTATTTAGTTGTCAGAATCATGTTGAAAAGGGTTTTAGTACTCTTGATAACAACTAGCCAGCTGAATTAGGGGAGTTTGAATAATACACAATGGTTGGTAACAAGAAACTGACCTGTTTATTCAAGGATAAACACAAAATAGACAAAATTATACATGACAAACAGAAATGGCATCATTGAACTAGGGCTGGGCGATATGGCCTTTTTTTAATATTGCGATATTTTAAGGCCATATTGCGATACACAATATATATCTCGATATTTTGCCTTAGCCTTGAATGAACACTTGATGCATATAATCACAGCAGTATGATGATTCTATGTGTTTTGATTGATTGATTGAGACTTTTATTAGTAGGTTGCACAGTGAAGTACATATTCCGTACAATTGACCACTAAATGGTAACACCCCAATAAGTTTTTCAACTTGTTTAAGACGGGGTCCACTTAAATTGATTCATGATACAGATATATACTATCAGATATATACTATCATCATAATACAGTCATCACACAAGATAATCACATTGAATTATTTACATTATTTATAATCCAGGGTGTGGAGGGGGGCGCCTGATGTAAGTGTCAAAAAGACAGCCAAAAGAGTTTGATATGAGAATAAATCTAAAGTTAAAATATAGGGTAGAAATGCACCCATTTGCAGGAAATGTAGTTTTGATTTTCAAAATGTTCTTTCAAGGCTTGCATGTCTACATTAAAACATTCTTCTTCATACTGCATTAATATATGCTACTTTTAAACTTTCATGCAGAGAAGGAAATCACAACTAAAAAAATCACTAATTTTTTCATACGGTGTTGATGTGGAAATGTTTGCCATTTTGATGGTGTGGAGTCTGGACGTGTGGCACCGAATGGAGAAAAGCGTCTCGACAGACGTCACAATATTTGAACAATGATGACGAAAACTGTTGTCTCTGTCGTGTCCGTGTGTCGAAAATTGTTATGCGCTTATTTTTTTATTTGATTTTGTGCGTGGCATAGATTTGCCGTGCGCAGAGGACGCTTGAGCAGGCGCGCACCTTAGCGGCTGCGCTAGCATCACAGCTAACGTTAGCCATGCCGCTACCTCGCTCTCTGCTGGGAGAGGACGTATACATATGTGACGTATGACGTGACAGTATGTGACGTGTGTAAGAAGTTGCACTCGCTGTCTGTGAGAGGGAGACACAGGAAAGAGTGAGAAGAGCCTGTCGTGTAATGCCAGCAGCTAAAAGCAACTGCGTGAGAATTGTGGACGTGTTGAAGGTGTGCTGGAAAATGCGGAACGGAAATTACGGAGCAGCAGAAAAGTGGAATGTATTATTATTATTATGGGGGACGGCGTGGCGAAGTTGGGAGAGTGGCCGTGCCAGCAATCTGAGGGTTACTGGTTCAATCCCCACCTTCTACCATCCTAGTCACGTCCGTTGTGTCCTTGAGCAAGACACTTCACCCTTGCTCCTGATGGGACTGGTGAGCGCCGTGCATGGCAGCTCCCGCCATCAGTGTGTGAATGTGTGTGTGTGAATGGGTGAATGTGGAAAATAGTGTCAAAGCGCTTTGAGTTCCTTAAAAAAGGTAGAAAAGCGCTATACAAGTACGACCCATTTACCATTTACCATATTTAAATAGGTGCGTTGGAAAACACGGACCGGAGTTTTTTTTTAAACTGGATCTGGATCGGCATTTTCCCATGCCTTGCCGATACGCAATTTTTGGCAAATATCGGCAGCCGATCCGATCCAAATATCGGATCGGGACATCCCTAATATATATATATATATATATATATATATATATATATATATATATATATACATATATATACAGTATATATGTATATATATATATATATATATATATATATATATATATATATATATATATATATAAAAACATACATATACATATATACTGTATATATATATATATATATATATATATATATATATATATATATATATATATGTGTGTGTGTGTGTATATATAAACAACACCAAGAAACAACACTAAGAAATAAGTGGTTAGTAAAGTTTTTAAGTGAATGAACATTTCAGCATAAAGTAAGCAGCTATTAACAAGTAGATTAATACAAGTTAGAGAGAGGATAATAGAATGATACCGCTGCTGTGTAATGGCCAGGCGTACACATAAGGGGATCCATCCAGATATCGGTAGAGCCGATAGAATCAGTACAGGATCGATACAAGAATGATTTGGTTGATCATTTAATTTAATTTTTTTATGTTGTTTATGTTAAACTTAGGGAATAATTCATTGGACACATGAGGACTTTGAAGGTAAAAAACTCAGGATTTAAAATGAGTAGTGGATGTTTTTACTTTACTTTAGTGCCATCTTTTAATTCAGCTGTATGTAAAAATGTGGACCCTCCCCTGAATGCACAAGAAGCAGCAGACCTCATAATTACAAGGCCAACACGACAGAATGATTGACGTGCATCTTTGGGTGTGTAGAACAAACGCAAACAGACGAGTGAGCTGACACTTAACTATATGCTCCTTACATATAAATACACATCTGTATATTGCTACAGCTGGACAGACAGCTACTACTCATATAAGGTGAGTCGTAAATCTCACTGGACGCCAGAAAAACTTTGGAGAGGATCAGTGGTCCGTAAGCAAAGGAGGAAACTATGAAATCTAGAAACAGAGCAGACACATCAGTGCATCAACGTTGGAGGTTTTTTGATGTAGGAGCTTTCTCTCAGCTAATTGTTATGCGTTAAGTTGAGGAACAGCCTTTTGTCGTAGTTGTTAACCGTTGGGAAATGTTCCAAAAAATTAGGGAAATTCTTCTTTCCACCATGCCTGTGAATATTGTCATTCATCAAGTCATTGTCAGGGCATGCAATCCTCTGCATTTGACCCATCCCCTTGTTCACCCCCTGGGAGATGAGGGGAGCAGTGGGCAGCAGCGGTGCCGCGCCCGGGAATCATTTTGTGTGTTTTAACCCCCAAATCCAAGGGGAGGTAATGGGTCCACTGTGGAGGGGGGAGTGGTCGGCACGCTTGCTGCAGGAGCAGGGTGTGCCAGGGGCGGCTTCGAAACACAGCTGACAGGTGATTAGATTGCCCAGCTGGGGCTAGTTATCTAATCTCCTGTTGTTCTTATCAGTAGCGGCCGGGAGCAGAAGGAGGAAGAGTGGTTGGAGAGACGTTGGAGCAAGCAGACCAGAGTGACAAGGACTGAAAAGTCGAGGGAGGTGCTACAACTCATGATCAATAAAACTTTGTTGAACCCTGAACGCCGGACTCCCATGCAAGTAAGCGTGATTAGCAGAACCCACGAGAAGGCAACTTCTACAGTCCCATTTTTATAGACGTTGGTATGACTCAGGGCGGACACTCTAACCACTAGGCCACTGAGTAGGTGACAAATGTTAATTTACCAAATTCATTCATCATTTACATGCATTTCCTATTTTTTCGGCATAAAACAACTATAATTATTCTCTGTAAAATTTATTTTTAGCATTTGTCGTTATTTACATATTTTAAAAGCCTATTATTATCAAAATGTCTACCTTTTCTCTTTCTGGCATGCATTTTTCTCTTTTTTTGGGCAATTCAATTTGCCGCAAATCTTCTAAAAACAGTTTTAATGCAATCTAAGGTTTACAAAGAAAGAAACAGGTCAGTGGTCCCCAACCCTCGGTTCACAGCGTTCACACTGTTCGCCAAATGTTTAAAATTACATCCTTTTTATTTTTTGTCGTCTGCATATCTTATTTTGAAAGAATCCCCACGCTTAGAAGGGACTCTCTGTTTTCCCCCCGCAATACCTAAAGAAAAAGGAAGTAGTTTAAATATTATGTTGGTATCTTTAAACTGTCAATAGCACTCACAATAAATAAACGGAAAAAAATACTATTATTGATTCTTAACCAGAGCCACCTGAAACACTTACTTACAAAACCCAAAACCAATGAAGTTTGTACGTTGTGTAAATGGTAAATAAAAACAGAATACAATGATTTGCAAATACTTTTCAACCTATATTCAATTGAATAGACTGCAAAGACATGATACTTAACGTTCGAACTGGAAAACTTTGTAATTTTTTGCAAATATTCGCTCATTTGGAACATGTTTCAAAAAAGCTGGCACAAGTGGCAAAACAGACTGAGAAAGTTGAGGAATGCTCATCAAACATTTATTTGGAACATCCCACAGGTGAACAGGCTAATTGGGAACAGGTGGGTGCCATGATTGGGTATAAAAGCAGCTTCCATGAAATGCTCAGTCATTCACAAACAAGGATGAGGCGAGGGTCACCACTTTGTGAACAAATGCGTGAGCAAATTGTCGAACAGTTTAAGAACAACATTCCTCAAACAGCTATTGCAAGGAATTTAGGGATTTCACCATCTACGGTCTGTAATATTATCAAAAGGTTTAGAGAATCTGGAGAAATCACTGCACGTAAGCAGCAAGGCCCGTGACCTTGGATCCCTCAGGCGGTACTGCATCAAAAAGCGACAACAGTGTGTAAAGGATATCACCCCATGGGCTCAGGAACACTTCAGAAAACAACTGTCAGTAACTACAGTTTGTCGCATCATCTGTAAGTGCAAGTTAAAACTCGACTATGCAAAGCCAAAGCCATTTATCAACAACACACAGAAACACTTCCCTGGGCCCTAGCTCATCTAAGATGGACTGATGCAAAGTGGAAAACTGTTATGTGGACTGACGAGTCCACATTTCAAATAGTTTTTGAAAACTGTGGACGTCGTGTCCTCCGGACCAAAGAGGAAAATAACCATCCTGATTGTTACAGGCGCAAAGTTCAAAAGCCAGCATCTGTGATGGTATGGGGGTGTATTAGTGCCCAGAGCATAGGTAACTTACACATCTGTGAAGGCACCATTAATGCTGAAAGGTACATACAGGTTTTGGAGCAACATATGTTGCCATCCAAGCAACGTCTTTTTCATGGACGCCCCTGCTTATTTCAGCAAGACAATGCCAAGCCACATTCTGCACGTGTTACAATAGCGTGGCTTCGAAGTAAAACAGTGCGGGTACTAGACTGGCCTGCCTGTAGTCCAGACCTGACTCCCATTGACAATGTGTGGCGTAATATGAAGCCTAAAATACCACAACGGAGACCCCCGGACTGTTGAACAACTTAAGCTGTACATCAAGCAAGAATGGGAAAGAATTCCACCTGAAAAGGTTAAAAAATTGGTCTCCTCAGTTCCCAAACGTTTACTGAGTGTTGTTAAAAGGAAAGGCCATGTAACACAGTGGTAAAAATGCCCCTGTGCCAACTTTTTTGCAATGTGTTGCTGCCATTAAATTCTAAGTTAATGATTATTTGCCAAAAAAAAATAGTTTCTCAGTTCGAGCCCTAAATATCTTGTCTTTGCAGTCTATTCAATTGAATATAAGTTGAAAAGGATTTGCAAATCATTGTATTCTGTTTTTATTTACCATTTACACAACGTGCCAACTTCACTAGTTTTGGGTTTTGTACAAAAGTAGTGGTAGAGTAAGCACTCTGGGTCCTTCTCCTATACTGTATGAGTCATTTGGAAATATTAGTTTAGACCTACTTACTGTTGTGAAGATGTCCTGATGATTAGCCTGCAGATGGCTCTTCAAGTTGGTTTTATTTTTACCAGAGTAAATCAAGCCACAGGGTTTACCGCTGCAAAAGTAATATGTGTCCATATGTCTTCTCTATCTTCCAAGTGTAGAAGACGTATTGAAATTATGTGTGATTGTGACCAAAATTATCACAGTTATCATTGTTATCACAGTCTTGTGAAATGTGCTCAAAAAGCTTTTTAAATATAACTCAAACAAATAGATATGTAGTTAGAGAAGCCACAATTGTGCATGTCTTGAGTTTCTAATGCCTCACTGAAGTGTTTTAGTCTTGTGTTGTATGTGTTTTAATAGTGAAACCTTTATTTATGTACTGTAAATGATGGTTTGTACTGTCGCACTTTAAGACTTATTTTAGGAAAAAAGTGTGCGACAAATAAAATCTATTTTAATTATGTCTCGCGGGTGTTGTGTCAGTCCTATTCTGTTCGGCGGTACTTGAACAGACCATAAAAACGCCTCCTTTTTTTGTTTGAGGAAAGACCAATCATCATAATTCCCTTCTAAGAGAGCACAGCTTGTAGGTTCAATGTGCACAACTAAATAGCTTAGTTGCTCAGACAGTAATGTCTTTATGTAAGTTTATATGTTGTTTTTTTACGGGGCTGGCATGAGTTTATCCAAGTGCAGTTATCAATCTTAGTTTCTTCGGTCATTTTAATTTAAAACAGTAATACTAACCGTCAGGTGTTTTTGCCGCCGTCATCATTATTACCTTTTATCGTTACACACCTACAATATACTAAGTCTTGTTTCCCGGTGAAAAATCCAAACACCGTGTATTAGTAGTTGTAGTTCTGATTGGATCCCCGCCGTGAGGCTCCGTTTGATTGGTGAAATGAACTCCGGCGTCACGAAAGCTTAATGTGGAGTGGCGATACAGTCATGTGACAGTGCCTGCCGGAAGAAAGCTCGATGACAAAATTAATTGTCTGTGCAAGTCTTAATCAATACATTTTAAAACAATGGTGATACAAATAAATGTAACGATCGGAATGAAACTCAATGTAACACAGTAAATTGTGGACAAGACCAAGGAACTGGTCATAGACTTCAAGAAGAAAATCACCCCTGTGGAACCCATCAAAATCCAGGACCGGGAAGTGACAGTTGTCATGATCTGTGGTCTAGATCATTTTTGGTTAGTTATGTTCTGTTAGCTTTGGACTCCATAATTCCTGTTTTTGTGCACCCTTGTTTGTTTTAATTTCCATGCCGACTCATTAGTTTTCACCTGCCTCATTTGTTCAGGACACGCACCAGACTATTTAAGCCTGTCATTGCCAGTTAGTCGGGCTGGCGACATTACTCTGGATCTACGCTGTTCTTGCTCTGTGCTGACTTGTTTCATGTCATGTCATAGTTCACGCTGCTATTTTCATGCCAAGTAAGTTTTTGTTTAGTCATGTCACAGTTAGCGAGTTTTTGTTTCATGTCCATAGTTTACGTTAAAGGATTAGTTTTGTTCCCTGCGTTAAGTTATGAGCCCTTTTGTTTTGTAGTACCCTTTTATAGTCAAGATAAAATCATGTTTTTACCTGCAAGCCTTGTCCGGTCTAGTCCGTTTGCATCCCGGGAAAACAGTCCTCGCAGTAAGCTGCGTAAAAATCCACGTCTTGACAGAATGTTGCCAGCCCGACTAAATGGCAATGACAGGCTTAAATAGTCTCTCCTGATTAAAGCAGGTGTGTGTCCTGAACAAATGAGGCAGGTGAAAACTAATGAGTCGGCATGGAAACTAAAACAAACAAGGGTGCACAAAAACAGGAACTATAGAGTCCAAAGCTAACAGAACAGAACAGAACTAAACAAAACATGATCTAGACCACAGATCGTGACAACAGTAGTGGGGCAGTACAAGTACCTGGGAGTCCACTTGAACAGCAGACTGGACTGGAAGGACAACAGCAAAGCTGTATACAAGAAGGGCATGAGCAGACTCTTTCTCCTGAGGAAGCTTAGGTCATTTAATGTGTGCAACAAGCTGTTGGAGATATTTGTTCAGTCTGTTGTGGCCAGTGCCCTGTACTTTGCAGTGGTTTGTTGGGGCAGCAGCACCAGCAAAAGAGACTTAAACCGGATTGACAAACTGATCCGGAAAGCCGCCCAAACTATTGGCACGCAGTTGGAGGTGTTTGTGTCAGTGAGGGACAGGAGGACACTGGACTAACTGCTCGCCATCATGGACAATCCTGCCCACCCACTCCACCAGACAATTGAGGGACAGCGGAGCTCATACTCCAACAGGCTCCTTCAGCTTCGTTCCCACAGTGCAGTGCTTCTCAAATATTTTCTGTTACGCCCCCCCGTAGGCAGAAGAAAATATTTTGCACCCCCCGCCACTCTCTACCATGACATTGTAAGCTAATCAAAAATAAAGGAAACAACACACCAGTCTTTCCTCATCCCCCACCGTGGTTACAGTGAAGCCAAGTGCGACATACGCTCATCATATTCTGGTACAGCAAAAAAAAAGCATGTTCCCCGAGGTTACGCCCCCCCCTGACATTGCACCGTGCCCCGCCGGGGGGGCCCGCCCCACTGTTTGAGAAAGACTGCCACAGTGTTCGATTCAAGAACTCCTTCATTCCGCATTCCATCCAGCTGTATAATCACTCGCCATACAGCAATAGATGATATCTGTCTATTACCTGACACCTTCTATGTTAGCTACCGCTCTTTGTTCATAATGTATATTTTCTGCTGGATCTACTCTCTATTTTATGCTGCCCTTTTTTTTGCTGTCGCTGTTACATGTACTGTAATATTGTACATGGTAATTGGGATGTTATATGTTGTATATATTATATGAAAACATAATACTATAATATATAAGTATATACTGTATATATAATATGTAAATATTACATAGACAGTATGTTATATTTTATATTGCTACTATGGTTCATCCGCCGCCTCAGGAAGGGGAAGCAGTGCAATGTCAACACCGTGTATGTTGAGGATGGTGTTCTGCTGACCTCGACTGCGGATGTTGTGGATCGGTGGAGGGAATACTTCGAAGACCTCCTCAATCCCACCAACACGTCTTCCTATGAGGAAGCAGTGCCTGGGGAATCTGTGGTGGGCTCTCCTATTTCTGGGGCTGAGGTTGCTGACGTAGTTAAAAAGCTCCTCGGTGGCAAGGCCCCGGAAGTGGATGAGATCTGCCAGGAGTTCCTTAAGGCTCTGGATGCTGTGGGGCTGTCTTGGTTGACAAGACTCTGCAGCATCGCGTGGACATCACCTCTGGATTGGCAGACCGGGGTGGTGGTTCCTCTCTTTAAGAAGGGGAACCGGAGGGTGTGTTCTAACTATCGTGGGATCACACTCCTCAGCCTTCCCGGTAAGGTCTATTCAGGTGCACTGGAGAGGAGGCTATGCCAGATAGTCGAACCTCGGATTCAGGAGGAACAGTGTGGTTTTTGTCCTGGTCGTGAAACTGTGGACCAGCTTTATACTCTCGGCAGGGTCCTTGAGGGTGCATGGGAGTTTGCCCAACCAGTCTACATGTGCTTTGTGGACTTGGAGAAGGCGTTCGACCGTGTCCCTCGGGAAGTCCTGTGGGGAGTGCTCAGAGAGTATGGGGTATCGGACTGTCTGATTGTGGCAGTCCGCTCCCTGTATGATCAGTGTCAGAGCTTGGTTCGCATTGCCGGCAGTAAGTCGGACACGTTTCCAGTGAGGGTTGGACTCCGCCAAGGCTGCCCTTTGTCACCGATTCTGTTCATAACTTGTATGGACAGAATTTCTAGGCGCAGTCAAGGCGTTGAGGGGATCCGGTAAGGTGGCTGCAGGATTAGGTCTCTGCTTTTTGCAGATGATGTCTTCCTGATGGCTTCATCTGGCCAGGATCTTCAGCTCTCACTGGATCAGTTCGCAGCTGAGTGTGAAGCGACTGGGATGAGAATCAACACCTCAAAGTCCGAGTCCATGGTTCTCGCCCGGAAAAGGGTGGAGTGCCATCTCCGGGTTGCGGAGGAGACCCTGCCCCAATGGAGGAGTTCAAGTACCTCGGAGTCTTGTTCACAAGTGAGGGAAGAGTGAATCGTGAAGCTTTTTTTAGGGATATTGCGTGATGGGTAAAATTTTGAAATAAACTTCAAAAAATAAAATAAGCCACTGGGAACTGATTTTTAATGGTTTTAACCCTTCTGAAATTGTGATAATGTTCCCCTTTAAATGTTTTTGGCCTTGCCGCTTCTTTTGTTTGCCGTGAAGTTTTAACTTCAGACGTCACACTTTTTTTAAAAATCCAGATTCCACACTTTCCTTAATTACAGGAGAGCATGACTGCCTTGTGATCAGATGCCTCGCTATAAATGGTATTATTAGTAATTAAAAAGAGGCGGAGGTGGGGTCTCTTAGGTAAGAGTTGGGGTGTAGAAAAGTGTAATAACAGGCATGAGCATGCCATGAAGCTTAATTATATCGGGTTGCTTACATTCCAGTGTTTGATGGTTGATGAACGTGAGAGTCTATGCATGAATAAAGCTCATGTTTAGGTTCTTCTACAGCATATTTAAGTTCAGGGAACATTACCACGAAATGTTTTACAGTTGACAGGTGATGTTTTCTCAGGCAATGACCTCACTGATCTTACTCGACCCGAGACTCAAAGCGCTTTACATAGTGAAACCCATTATCTACATCTTTAAGCAACATTTAAACCAGTGTGGGTGGCACTGGGACTTTGTTTCACCAATCAAAAGGAAGCCTGGCAGTCACATCGCCGCACTCAAAACTACTGGCGCACAAGTCTTTGATGTTTTAATTACAAACTATGAAAAATAACATTTATATCCTGCGCTGTTATCAGTACAAATGTTCACGTTTCAGCTTACAAACCCCGTTTCCATATGAGTTGGGAAATTGTGTTAGATGTAAATATAAACGGAATACAATGATTTGCAAATCATTTTCAACCCATATTCAGTTGAATATGCTACAAAAACAACATATTTGATGTTCAAACTGATCAACTTTTTTTTTTTTTTTTGCAAATAATCATTAACTTTAGAATTTGATGCCAGCAACACGTGACAAAGAAGTTGGGAAAGATGGCAATAAATACTGATAAAGTTGAGGAATGCTCATCAAACACTTATTTGGAACATCCCACAGGTGAGCAGGCAAATTGGGAACAGGTGGGTGCCATGATTGGGTATAAAAGTAGATTCCATGAAATGCTCAGTCATTCACAAACAAGGATGAGGCGAGGGTCACCACTTTGTCAACAAATGCGTGAGCAAATTGTTGAACAGTTTAAGAAAAAACTTTCTCAACCAGCTATAGCAAGGAATTTAGGGATTTCCCCATCTACGGTCCGTAATATCATCAAAGGGTTCAGAGAATCTGGAGAAATCACTGCACGTAAGCAGCTAAGCCCGTGACCTTCGATCCCTCAGGCTGTACTGCATCAACAAGCGACATCAGTGTGTAAAGGATATCACCACATGGGCTCAGGAACACTTCAGAAACTCACTGTCAGTAACTACAGTTGGTCGCTACATCTGTAAGTGCAAGTTAAAACTCTCCTATGCAAGGCGAAAGCCGTTTATCAACAACACCCAGAAATGCCGTCGGCTTCGCTGGGCCTGAGCTCATCTAAGATGGACTGATACAAAGTGGAAAAGTGTTCTGTGGTCTGACGAGTCCACATTTCAAATTGTTTTTGGAAACTGTGGCCGTCGTGTCTTCCGGACCAAAGAGGAAAAGAACCATCCGGATTGTTATAGGCGCAAAGTTGAAAAGCCAGCATCTGTGATGGTATGGGGGTGTATTAGTGCCCAAGGCATGGGTAACTTACACATCTGTGAAGGCGCCATTAATGCTGAAAGGTACATACAGGTTTTGGAGCAACATATGTTGCCATCCAAGCAACGTTACCATGGACGCCCCTGCTTATTTCAGCAAGACATTGCCAAGCCACGTGTTACATCAACGTGGCCTCATAGTAAAAGAGTGCGGGTACTAGACTGGCCTGCCTGTAGTCCAGACTTGTCTCCCATTGATAATGTGTGGCGCATTATGAAGCCTAAAATACCACAACGGAGACCCCCGGACTGTTGAACAACCTAAGCTGTACATCAAGCAAGAATGGGAAATAATTCCACCTGAGAAGCTTAAAAAATGTGTCTCCTCAGTTCCCAAACATTTACTGAGTGTTGTTAAAAGGAAAGGCCATGTAACACAGTGGTGAACATGCCCTTTCCCAACTACTTTGGCACGTGTTACAGCCATGAAATTGTAAGTTAATTATTATTTGCAAAAAAAAAAAATAAAGTTTATGAGTTTGAACATCAAATATCTTGTCTTTGTAGTGCATTCAACTGAATATGGGTTGAAAGGGATTTTCATATCATTGTATTCCGTTTATATTTACATCTAACACAATTTCCCAACTCATATGGAAACGGGGTTTGTACAAGAATTCCGCTTCCAACTAGAGAAAACATGTTGCCGTAAGTTGTAGATGTTTTTTTTATTTTATTTTAGCTCTGTTATAACGTATAAGTGACTGTAAAATATGCATATTTTGTAGTACATATACAGGTAAAAGCCAGTAAATTAGAATATTTTGAAAAACTTGATTTATTTCAGTAATTGCATTCAAAAGGTGTAACTTGTACATTATATTTATTCATTGCACACAGACTGATGCATTCAAATGTTTATTTCATTTATTTTTGATGATTTGAAGTGGCAACAAATGAAAATCCAAAATTCCGTGTGTCACAAAATTAGAATATTACTTAAGGCTAATACAAAAAAGGGATTTTTAGAAATGTTGGCCAACTGAAAAGTATGAAAATGAAAAATATGAGCATGTACAATACTCAATACTTGGTTGGAGCTCCTTTTGCCTCAATTACTGCGTTAATGCGGCGTGGCATGGAGTCGATGAGTTTCTGGCACTGCTCAGGTGTTATGAGAGCCCAGGTTGCTCTGATAGTGGCCTTCAACTCTTCTGCGTTTTTGGGTCTGGCATTCTGCATCTTCCTTTTCACAATACCCCACAGATTTTCTATGGGGCTAAGGTCAGGGGAGTTGGCGGGCCAATTTAGAACAGAAATACCATGGTCCGTAAACCAGGCACGGGTAGATTTTGCGCTGTGTGCAGGCGCCAAGTCCTGTTGGAACTTGAAATCTCCATCTCCATAGAGCAGGTCAGCAGCAGGAAGCATGAAGTGCTCTAAAACTTGCTGGTAGACGGCTGCGTTGACCCTGGATCTCAGGAAACAGAGTGGACCGACACCAGCAGATGACATGGCACCCCAAACCATCACTGATGGTGGAAACTTTACACTAGACTTCAGGCAACGTGGATCCTGTGCCTCTCCTGTCTTCCTCCAGACTCTGGGACCTCGATTTCCAAAGGAAATGCAAAATTTGCTTTCGTCAGAAAACATGACTTTGGACCACTCAGCAGCAGTCCAGCTCTTTTTTTCCTTAGCCCAGGTGAGACGCTTTTCGCGCAGTTTCTTGGTCAACAGTGGCTTGACACGAGGTATGCGGCAGTTGAAGCCCAGCCTCTTGTTATATGCATTTTCTACTTGCTCACGTAAGTGACAGCAATGCATACTTGGTCAACAACCACACAGGTTACACTGACGGTCGCGGTAAAAAAAAAAACTTTAACACTCTTACTAATAATGCGCCACACTGTGAACCCACACCATACAAGAATGACAAACACATTTCGGGAGAACATCTGCACCGTAACACAACATAAACACAACAGAACAAATACCCAGAATCCCATGCAGCCCTAACTCTTCCGGGCTACATTATACACCCCAGCTACCAAACCCCGCCCACCTCAACCGACGCACAGAGGGGAGGTTGATGTGTGAGGGAGCAGGGTTGGGGTGGGGGTGGGGTTTGGTGGTAGCAGGGTTGTATAATGTAGCCCGGAAGAGTCAGGGCTGCATGGGATTCTGGGTATTTGTTCTGTTGTGTTTATGTTGTGTTAAGGTGCAGAAGTTCTCCCGAAATGTGTTTGTCATTTTTGTTTGGTTTTGGTTCAAAGTGTGGCGCATTATTAATAAGAGTGTTAAAGTTGTTTTATTTGGCCACCGTCAGTGTAACCTGTGTGGCTGTTGGCCAACTATGCCTTGCTGTCACTTAGGTGTGCAAGTAGAAAATGCATATAACAAGAGGCTGGGCTGGCACGCTGTTTGTAAAGATTGTAGAGGGCGCTAAATGCTGTACCATTATGGCACGCCCTTATTATTATTGTAAGGGTGAAAATCGGAAAATATTTGTCCCGGGAGTTTTCCGCTTGAGGCACTGAAATCCAGAAGTCTCCCGGGAAAATCGGGGGTTCGGCAAGTATGCAGCTGAGCCGCATCAGAGTGATCAAAGAGCCGCATGCGGCTCCGGAGCCGTGGGTTGCCGACCCCTGGACTAGGCCAAAAGTAGTGAGTCAATCAATTGAAGGGAAAATTCAAATGAACTCCATAACTTTGCCGTCAACGATAAATTGCTATGTTCGTCTGGTAACGCACCCCACGTGACCTACGGTGGCCTGGGATGGTCAAACGAGACAATTCTCACAACAGACCACAACTCTTATTCACTGAAATTCCCACAGTAAATGAATTAAAAGTTATTTTAGCTGCCTGACACTTTCTACATACACCAGCCATGAACCTCACCGGACGTCACCGGTATGATTCTTTTATTAATGTTACAAGCGGCAGGCCCTCTTAGGGCAGCCAAAACTGCAACGTGGTCCTCAATGAAAACAAGTTTGACACTCCTGTTCTAAAGTATTGGTACTCCTACTTGAGTACAATTTTTGGCTACTCACACCACCTGTAGGAATCCCAGGCAAGCTTTATACAGAACTTTGTCTGGCGCTCTTATGGATTTTTTGGATGTATTTCAAAACATGCTTCATTTACAGTTTGCATCGAATGTTTCCACTTGCACAGTTCAAATTGTCTGAAAAGAAGTAGGAAGAAGCAGAGCTTGATTAAACCTACACCTTAAACCTATTACTGTAGTTTTTGCACTTTTTTTAATCATTTTTCTGGTAGTGAATGACTTTTTTTTTGGTATAATATTATTCACATGAGTATTGATGCGCATACAGGAACAGAAGATGGAAGAAAACTGTACTTTGGAACCTCGTACAAAATGGAATTCAAACTACATTTTTGGGAAAACTATGCTTCTTCAGGTCACACAACAACTTGGCAGTGGAAACTTGCAGTTAAACAAGCATAAAAGTCAGAAGATGATCATTGACTAAAGAAATGTAATGACTTTCCCACAGCCATGTTGTTCATGTCGTTCCAAGCCATAATAACCAGGATGTAAGCAAGAACTGCGATAAGAGTCCAAACTCTGGTCAGTGAGCCATCACTTCCATTCTTAGATACACTCTTACATTATCACTTACTGGGACTTGAGGACGAAGCAACTGTTTCACTAAGTTGTTTGAGCTTCACAAAAAGAATATTTTGTGAGGCATGATCATAGAAATATGTTTACAAAATATGAATCCACCCACTGACATTGACGGCTGAGTTTGGCAAATAAAATAAATTCATGACGCACAGGCAAGGGCCAAATGAGATAAGATTAAATTAATAAATAAATATTTAAATCCTTACTTCAATGCATGGGTGTCAAACTCTGGCCCGCGGGCCAAACCCCGCCCCCCAACCCCGCCCACCTCAATCGACGCACAGAGGGGGGGGGGGGGGGGGGGGGGGATTTGCTGGTAGCGGGGGTGTATATTGCAGCCCGGAAGAGTTAGGGCTGCATGGGATTCTGGGTATTTGTTCTGTTGTGTTTATGTTGTGTTACTGTGCGGATGTTCTCCCGAAATGTGTTTGTCATTCTTGTTTGGTGCGGATTCACAGTGTGGAGCATATTTCTAACAGTGTTAAAGTTATTTATACGGGCACCGTCAGTGTAACCTGTATTGCTGTTGGCCAAGTATGTGTGGCATTTACGTTAGTGTGCGTGCTGAAGTCGCATATATTTTGTGTTCGGGCCGGCACGTTGTTGGAATGGATGAAAAGCAGACGTGACGACAGCTCGTGGAGGACAATAAACGCAGTGCCTTTAAAGCACGCCCCCAAGACTGAGGTCCGGGTGGACTACGAGATATAATGACTGATGAACACCTTCGTTCGATAATGAAGGTTGCCTCAGCTCAAAGCCTGAGCCCCGACATTAATGAACTAGCATCCAAGAAAAGATGGCAGGTATCTGGCTTGGGCACATCAGATTAGATCAGTGTGTTGCAAACTGAGCAGTTTAAAGTCCTGAATGGTTGGTTTATTCATTGTTATTTTATTTTCAAATTTATTAGCCTGTGGAAAAAGTTAATGTTGATATTTACCTCAGAAGGCTGCAAATAGAAAAGAGGCATTACATTTTTATTTAAATTGTATTTGATATGCCATTGATATTTTTTAATTATTATTAATATTATTTGAAACTCGATTTTGCATGTCACTATAAAGTTATATAAGCCTTGTTTGTTCAATATTCAATGCAAAACTTGTTTGGGTCCCTATTAAAAGGTTAATTTGTTCAACCTTGGCCCGCGGCTTTGTTTAGTTTTAAATTTTGGCCCACTCTGTATTTGAGTTTGACACCCCTGCTTTAATGTGTCAATAATGATTTAAATAATTAAATCATGAAATAACTCAATCAAAAATTAACATGTGAAGTAACTAATCGAATCATAAAATAATTAAATCAACTACATTTTAATATAATTAAATCAATAATACATTTAATTATGAAATCATTAAATGTAATTTTATATTAAATTATTGACACTCAATAACAAATTAATGTATTCAATTCAACGGATAATTAATGACACACTTAAGTAATAATTTAAAAATGTGTTTATTTCATTTTGTCTCTTTTGGCCCTTCATACTTGTGAACCTGGGGGAAAAACAACTATAAATTAGCCACATCATTGTATAAACCGCCGTGTTCAAAGCTTTGGAAAAAAAAAGTTGCAGTTTATAGTTTGGGAATTACAGTAATTTATCTTTTTTATTACATTTTTTTTTAAATTAAAGAACTGTTTTGCTTGCTGTTTTCAAGTCCACTTTAGAAATAATGAAATCTGCTAACACAAAAGTTATGTTTAGGATTTTGTTCCCTTGCTTTAACCAAAAACTGTCCCAAAACAACCATAAACTGAGACACGTACCAAACCACAATTAAGGCCTGCTGTTACACCTCTAATAGATACTGTATCTGTTCTTCGAACATACCAAACTTTAAGTATACGACAAGCCTTTTATCTGGAGATAATCCCGACATCAAACGACTGATACTATCCAAGTAATCTGCTAGAAAGCAGATTCCAGTAAGTCATTAGAAAGTTTAATGTTCCTTGGCATTGTAGCAGAAGGACAGTTTGTTTGTTTGTTGGCGGTTGTAATGCTCCGTGTAGCGGCTCTGCGTTGTGTTGTTTCCACCGCTCTGAACCTAAGTCGCCGGCATGAGAGGCAAGCGTGCTGACCGCCTAGCTAAAAGCCCAAGCTATCCACCCGAATAGCCAGTACACTCCTGAAGTTGTCAGGGAGCGAGTACCATAGAGCGCAACGGATTATAAGGCGCACTGCCGATGAATGGTCTATGTTCGATCTTTTTTCATATATAAGGTGCACCGGATTATAGAGCGCATTAAAAGAGTCATAATATTTTTATTTTTTTCTAAATGTAAAACATTTCCTTGTGGTCTACATAACATGTAATGGTGGTTCTTTGGTCAAAATGTTGCATAGATTATGTTTTACAGATCATCTTCAAGCCGCTTTCTGACAGTCGCTTTTGTGGGCGGTCTTATTTACTTGGCTCACCTTCGACAGCGTCTTCTCCCCGCCATCTTTGTTGTAGCGGTGTAGCGTGCAAGGACGGGGGTGGAAGAAGTGTCAAAAGATGGAGCTAACTGTTTTAATGACATTCAGACTTTACTTAAATCAATAACGGAGCAGCGTCTCCTCATCCGGAGACAACAACAATGTGTCCTGTGAAAAACCGTCCGACCGTACCTCTCTAATAACTAAAGTTCCTTGGGTGAATAATGTAAACTCACTACACCGGTATGTTTTAGGGCTTTCATGGCGAGTTTACTGACAGATATAAGTAGGAAATTTACACTACTTTATATTAGAAATGGAAACAGCGGAGGATGAATGTCCCATAACAAGAAGATAGAGAAAAAGAAGAAGCTTATCGACTACAACTTCGGCACGGACGACAAAGGCGGACGCGTACAATTTTTCAGGATTTGTGCAGATTGCAAATACAGATCAGCAAGTACCAGAAGGTAAGAAAAGTTACTTTTACATAATACTGTGAAACAAAACGGCAGATATGTCTTACCTTATACACACACTATAATAATACTCCTATGTTTAATGCGCCGACAATCCAATAAGCGGTGCGGCTTCATAGTTTACCAAAGTCATTGTTACGATCCGCTGCCCGGATCATAGTTTGTTTATGTTTGAGTCACGTGTTTTCAGCACCTTGATTTTGTTTGTTTTCAGTTGCCATGTCAACCGATTACATTCACCTGCCTCTGGTTAGTGTTCGGGACGCGCACCTGTTGCCCGGGCACAAATCAGAGGGCTATTTAGTCTTTGCCCTGGCCTCACTCGGTCTGGCTTACTAGTTTGTTCCCACATAACTGATGACGACGATTATTTCCTGTGCTTTAGCTGCTAGTTCTCACGCTAGGCTATTTTGGCTTGCTAGCTCCCACACTAGCCCTTTTGTTTTTGCCTTTTTGTGCTACGTGCATGTCTTTTGTTATTCACCGTATGATTTATATTTTAAATAAATCATATTCCTACCTGCAAGCTGTGTCCGAAGCCGTCTGCATCCTTGGGAGAACCACACCCGCATCACGATGCGACCCCGTCGTTACAGTAGGAAGTCAGCAGATTACAATTCTCCCGCGACGGCCATTGAGGAGATGGACGAAGGTGCGTGGATGGTGTTGCGAGCGATGGAGGCGGAGACTCTTCGCTATTCCCCCTCGGAGCGCCAGGACCTTATATGGGGTCCAAACGGAAAGCTGGTCCCAATCCACTCCGTTTGGCCCGAGGACATCGCCACACCCCCGCAGTACCGAACGCGTCAGCGAAGACGGAAGCCGCCCAAGAGGTCTTCACTTTGCTGCCAAGACGCGCCACTCCCTCAGACTCCTCCACTGGTACTCAGCAAGCTACATTCAGCCCAAACTTCCTCTCCTCAGATGTTTGGCAACCCAATCGACCACTTCGCCAAACATTTCTCCGATTGGGCTGTCAGTCACAGGGACAGTTGCAACAATGATGTCATTTCATTGGCGCCCCCCGAAGAGGTAACTCCGCCCACTTCCGATGACGTCATTGAGCAATATTTTTTTTTCCCACCTTCTAATTATTTCAGTCAGCCACTTCCAAATGACTTTTATTCCAAGATAAAACATTATCAAGACATTTTTGTTAAGTGTAAGTTTAGTCAGTCACATTCTGATTTTCAAGCTCAGCCCCCAATTACTTTGGCCCCACCCCCTATAGCTCAAGCTCCCCCCACTTCTCTGTTTTCTCCCTCCTGGTCGTCCCTACAGTCCCATGATATTAGGAAGACTAACAGACAGTTTGGACAATTTAAAGAGGAGGAGTATACCACCCTCCTTACCTCCCCCCACCCACCCTTGAAGACGGTTCCAAACCACATGGAGCGCGTCTGGTATCCGCGTCTTGAGGGGGGGGGCTAGTGCTGGGAGCTGTGCTAGTGGGGTGGCACCACTGCGCTCAGCTAAACCGCAACCTCCTGCACGGCCACCGCCACCAGTCTTTCGGCGTGCTAAGCCCCAACCTCCTGCACGGCCACCGCCACCAGTCTTTCGGCGTGCTAAACCGCAACCTCCTGCACGGCCACCGCCACCAGTCTTTCGGCGTGCTAAGCCGCAACCTCCTGCACGGCCACCGCCACCAGTCCTTCGGCCTGCTAAGCCACAACCGCCAGCTAGGCCACCTCCAGCTGCACCTCGGCTAGCATCTGCACCTGTTCCTGCACCTCGGCTGACACACCAAGCTTCGTCTCCTGTAGCTCCACCACGCCAAGCTCCACCACGTCAAGTTCCTCGGCTGGTTCCCACACCAGCGCCGGCTCCAAGGCTGGTTCCCACACCAGCGCCAGCTCCAAGGCTGGTTCCCACACCAGCTCCGGCTCCAAGGCTGGTTCCCACACCAGCGCCGGCTCCAAGGCTGGTTCCCACACCAGCGCCGGCTCCAAGGCTGGTTCCCAAACCAGCGCCGGCTCCAAGGCTGGTTCCCACACCAGCGCCGGCTCCAAGGCTGGTTCCCACACCAGCGCCGGCTCCAAGGCCGGTTCCCACACCAGCGCCGGCTCCAAGGCCGGTTCCCACACCAGCGCCGGCTCCAAGACCAACCCCTGTCCCTGCTATGAGGCTAGCACGAGTCGCGGCTCCAAGACTAGCACCAGTACTTGCACCAGCTGCCGCGACGACGTCGACTCCTCCCGCTTCCACGGCGACGTCGACTCCTCCCGCTTCCACGGCGACGACGACTCCTCCCGCTTCCACGGCGACGACAACTCCTCCCGCTTCCACGGCGACGACGACTCCTCCCGCTTCCACGGCGACGACGACTCCTCCCGCTTCCTAGGCGACGTCTGCTCTCTCCTCGTCTCCGGTGGGCTTTTCCGGGACGCCGCCACCTTCCTCGCCCTCATCGTCGTCTCAGCAACCTCGAGTGGTCTGGTCGCGCAAGCGGCGCTCTCGGAGGGTTGTGTATGGACGCCAATGGCGCAAACAGGAGCGACACCCGAGACGTAGACGTAGAACTCTCCGGCTGCTGAACTTCTGGCGCCACTCTCGCCCACCTTCTCGGCAGCCACGAATGTGGCCTTTCCGTGGTCGCCCGCCTCGCCTGCGGCAGCAGCGTTCCACTCGCCGCCGCCACCTGACTCTTCCTCGGGGACACGTGGCCTGGCGACCCACCACCAAATCCTCCCTCCGCCCTCCCTTGACTCTTGAACTGTTTCTTGTTTTTTGGGTTCTAGTTTTATTTTGTGTCAAGGGACATCTGGAATCTGTCCTTTAACGGGGGGGTACTGTTACGATCCGCTGCCCGGATCATAGTTTGTTTATGTTTGAGTCACGTGTTTTCAGCACCTTGATTTTGTTTGTTTTCAGTTGCCATGTCAACCGATTACATTCACCTGCCTCTGGTTAGTGTTCGGGACACGCACCTGTTGCCCAGGCACTAATCAGAGGGCTATTTAGTCTTTGCCCTGGCCTCACTCGGTCTGGCTTACTAGTTTGTTCCCACACAACTGATGACGACGATTATTTCCTGTGCTTTAGCTGCTAGTTCTCACGCTAGGCTATTTTGGCTTGCTAGCTCCCACGCTAGCCCTTTTGTTCTTGCCTTTTTGTGCTACATGCATGTCTTTTGTTATTCACCGTATGATTTATATTTTAAATAAATCATATTCCTACCTGCAAGCTGTGTCCGAAGCCGTCTGCATCCTTGGGAGAACCACACCCGCATCACGATGCGACCCCGTCGTTACAGTCATACTAAAACATTTTGATAGACTTTTTAGCGCCGTGTGTAATGTTTTATATTTTCAATGGAACATATAAAATGTAGGTGTTGTTTACTTGAGTCATATTGCCATCATATTGCAGTTTACACGTATATCTCTTATGTTTTACTGCCATCTACTGGTCACACTTATTACCAAATAAAATTGCTTTGAGGTCGTTAACCAAAACCAGAATTATTCCGTTCATTAGGCGCACTGGGTCTTACGGCGCACTGTCGAGTTTTGAGGGGAAACAAATGATTTTAAGTGCGCCTTATAGTCCAGAAAATACAGTACACATCCATCCATCCATCCATCTTCTTCCGCTTATCTGAGGTCGGGTCGCGGGGGCAGCAGCCTAAGCAGGGAAGCCCAGACTTCCCTCTCCCCAGCCACTTCGTCCAGCTCCTCCCGGGGGATCCCGAGGCGTTCCCAGGTTAGCCGGGAGAGATAGTCTTCCCAACGTGTCCTGGGTCTTCCCCGTGGCCTCCTACCGGTCGGACGTGCCCGAAACACCTCCCTAGGGAGGCGTTCGGGGTGGCATCCTGACCAGATGCCCGAACCACCTCATCTGGCTCCTCTCGATGTGGAGGAGCAGCGGCTTTACTTTGAGCTCCTCCCGGATGACAGAGCTTCTCACCCTCTCTATAAGGGAGAGGCCCGCCACCCGGCGGGGGAAGCTCATTTCGGCCGCTTGTACCCGTGATCTTGTCCTTTCGGTCATAACCCAAAGCTCATGATCATAGGTGATCCTACGTAAATCGACCGGTAAATTGAGAGCATTGCCTTCCGGCTCCGCTCCTTCTTCACCACAACGGATCGATACAGCGTCCACATTACTGAAGACGCCGCACCGATCCTCCTGTCGATCTCACGATCCACTCTACCCTCACTCGTGAACAAGACTCCGAGGTACTTGAACTCCTCCACTTGGGGCAGGGTCTCCTCCGCAACCCGGAGATGGCACTCCACTCTTTTTCGGGCGAGAACTATGGACTCGGACTTGGAGGTGCTGATTCCCATCCCAGTCGCTCCACACTCGGCTGCGGACCGATCCAGTGAGAGCTGAAGATCTTGGCCAGATGAAGCCATCAGGACCACATCATCTGCAAAAAGCAGAGACCTAATCCTGCAGCCACCAAACCAGATACCCTCAACGCCCTGACTGCGCCTAGAAATTCTGTCCATAAAAGTTATGAACAGAATCGGTGACAAAGGGCAGCCTTGGCAGAGTGCAACCCTCACTGGAAACGGATCCGACTTACTGCTGGCAATGCGGACCAAGCTCTGACACTTATCATACAGGGAGCGGACCGCCACAATCAGAC
Source organism: Nerophis lumbriciformis (assembly GCF_033978685.3). Classification (NCBI taxonomy): domain Eukaryota; kingdom Metazoa; phylum Chordata; class Actinopteri; order Syngnathiformes; family Syngnathidae; genus Nerophis; species Nerophis lumbriciformis. Next base: position 17,876,750 of record NC_084554.2, read on the forward strand.
AGTCCGATACCCCATACTCTCTGAGCACTCCCCACAGGACTTCCCGAGGGACACGGTCGAATGCCTTCTCCAAGTCCACAAAGAACATGTAGACTGGTTGGGCAAACTCCCATGCACCCTCATGGACCCTGCCGAGAGTATAGAGCTGGTCCACAGTTCCACGACCAGGACGAAAACCACACTGTTCCTCCTGAATCCGAGGTTCGACTATCTGGCGTAGCCTACTCTCCAGTACAACTGAATAGACCTTACCGGGAAGGCTGAGGAGTGTGATCCCATGATAGTTGGAACACACCTTTCGGTTTTCCTTTCTAAAGAGAGGAACCACCACCTGCCAATCCAGAGGTACCGCCCCGATGTCCACGCGATGTTGCAGAGTCTTGTCAACCAAGACAGCCCCACAGCATCCAGAGCCTTAAGGAACTCTGGGCGGATCTCATCCACCCCCAGGGCCTTGCCACCGAGGAGCTTTTTAACTACTTCGGCAACCTCAGCCCCAGAAATAGAGAGCCCACCACAGATTCCCCAGGCACTGCTTCCTCATAGAAAGACGTGTTGACAATACGGTACACACTGAACCAAAACTGTACCTGATAGTACAGTAGTACAGTATCTCAGAATACGAGTGCCACAGCTTTCATGTTTTCAGGATACAATCTGTTTCTCAGCTAATTGTTACACTTTAGTTTGAGAGTAAACATTTGTGTTAGTAGCCTCCGAAACAGTCGGTCTTACTCGCTAGCATTAGCTGAAAGATAAAAATGGATATAACTTAGTTTTTATCGTTAGCATGGAAAGGAAGACCGTGAGTATGAAGGACGGGCCGAGAAGAAAAAATGGGTGATATTCATTGAATTTAAAGAAATAAATAATCAAAAACATGACAGCTCACGTAGCTAGCAAACTTGGTGAAGCAGTTGGAGCGTATCACTGCTAGTCTGCACCACACTGACCCAAAAGGAGTCGATAAGACCAGTCAAGGATGTTAAAATAAAAACGGCTGACATTTATCCATGAAAATACAGGATGGAGAAGCAGCTGGAAGGAGATACCGTCCACTCTCGAAGTTAAATACTGTACATCAGGGGTCTCAAACACGCGGCCCACGGGCCGCAATTGGACGTTAATATGACAATTTAATGTTAGTGTGGCCCGAATTTCTGCCGATTTTCACCTAGAAAACAATATTAAGGGCGTGCCGTGACGGCACTGCCTTTAGCGTCCTCTACAGCCTGTACAAACAGCGTGCCAGCCCATTCACATGTCGTATTTGGCTTCTGTAGACACACGTAAGCGACTGCAAGACATACTTCATCAACACCCACACAGGTCACACTGAGGGTGGCCGTATAAACAACTTTAACACTGTTATAAATATGCGCCACACTGTGAACCCACACCAAACAAGAATGACAAACACATTTCGGGAGAACATCCGCACCGTAACACAACATAAACACAACAGAACAAATACCCAGAATCCCATGCAGCACTAACTTTTCCGGGCTACAATATACACCCCCGCCTCCCCGCTACCACCAAACCCCGCCCCGCCCCGAGTTAGGACTGCAAGGTGTTCTGGGTATTTGTTCTGTTGTGTTTATGTTGTGTTACGGTGCGGATGTTCTCTCCGGTTCCGGTTCACCGTGCGTGACTGCTCGCAGACTGCTCGCTGTTTCGAAAAAGCTAAGTATCGTTCTATTTGTGTGCTTTTAATTGTTCTGCAGCTTTCTTTATTACTTTCTCAACATATTTAGTAGTACTATTTAACTTGCAAATCACCCGATCTCTGTCTCTCCACCCCTCCCGCAGCTAGCTAGCAGCTAGCTGCTAAGCTAACGAAGCTAGCGCGGAGAAAAGCGGCGCCGGTCGCCGGTCAGAAGGAATCTACTCCTGCACACCGTGACCAGGACTTCTCGGAAGACAGTAGGAACTTCACTCGGTGACAGAAAACACCGTGAGTATGGCTTCCTGCGCGTCTTGCACCTTACTCACGGAGAGGCTGGCTCTGCTAGAGGGCCGTGTCCGCCAGTTAGAGCAGAGTAATCTCGTAACTTTAGATGTTGCGGACACATCTGCTAGCGTTAGCTGTAGCGAGCTAAGTAGCCCAGCCTGTAGTAGTCCTAAGCGGCCTACAAGCTACGGTGTACCGGTTGAGACGCATAATAGATTTAGCTCTTTAGCTAGTCCTACACCCCAGTCTACCGGGCACCACACCTTAGTCATAGGGGACTCCATCACCCAAAACATAAAGCTTAGCAAACCAGCCACAATTAAGTGCATCCCTGGGGCCAGAGCACCTGACATTGAGGCTAATCTTAGGGAGCTAACTCGCAACAGGCCTAGTAAACACGTACGACAGGCTAATCGCACCACTAGTTATGCGAATATAGTTGTACACGTTGGCTCCAATGACACTAGAATGAGACAGTCAGAGATTACAAAGAGAAATATAGCCAGGACTTGTGATCTCGCTAGAAAGATGTCCAGGCATCGAGTAATTGTCTCTGGCCCCCTGCCTGCGAGAGGCAATGATGAGAGATATAGCAGATTAGTCTCGCTTAACAAGTGGCTGGCTAGCTTCTGTAGACAACAGGGACTAACGTTTATTGATAATTGGCCCTCTTTCTGGGGCAAACCAGGCTTGCTGATGAGAGACGGCCTTCACCCTAACCAGGAAGGCGCCATCATCCTGGCTAAAAACATAGACTACTGTTTAAATCACATTTGACTAACTACACTAGAGCAAGCCCGGTCACAGGCAATTACAGAGCCTGCTAGTCCGGGTGAGGAGTCAGTTAAGCTAGAACTAGCCAGCACCAGGCTGGATAATGCCTGTACGCATAGCAATTTTCTTAGAATAACACACAACTCACATAATGTGTTTTCTGTTGTGAATGTGTCCGGGGTAGATATGCATTCTACTGAGGTGGCAAATCATGATGCGTTCAGTCGATTGCAGCATCAAGCAAACAATCTGAAAATTCCCGTCGTATCAATTCCTAGATATGGTCGAAACTATTTAAAGTGCACTACGTATAATAAACGCAACATTATTAATATTGCTACTACGGATAATTTAAACAAAAACTCGTCAAAACAGCCCAATACTTATAATATGGGCTTTTTAAACATAAGATCATTGTCTCCCAAAACGTTATTAGTTAATGAGGTCATTAGAGACAACAATCTTAACGTCATTGGTCTTAGCGAAACCTGGCTCAAACCAGACGATTTTTTTTGCGCTAAATGAGGCATCTCCTCCTAACTATACGAATGCGCATATTGCCCGTCCCCTTAAAAGGGGTGGGGGTGTCGCACTAATATACAATGAAAACTTTAACCTTACCCCTAACCTAAATAATAAATACAAATCGTTTGAGGTGCTTACTATGAGGTCTGTCGCACCGCTGCCTCTCGATATGGCTGTTATCTACCGCCCCCCAGGGCCCTACTCGGACTTTATCAATGAATTCTCAGAGTTCGTTGCTGATCTAGTGACGCACGCAGACAATATAATCATAATGGGGGACTTTAATATCCATATGAATACCCCATCGGACCCTCAGTGCGTGGCGCTCCAGACTATAATTGATAGCTGTGGTCTTACACAAATAATAAATGAACCTACGCATCGCAACGGTAATACGATAGATCTAGTGCTGGTCAGGGGTGTCACCACCTCCAAAGTTATGGTACTCCCGTATACTAAAGTAATGTCCGATCATTACCTTATAAAATTCGAAGTTCTGACTCATTGTCAACAAACTAATAATAATAATAACTGCTATAGCAGCCGCAACATTAATGCTGCCACAACGATGACTCTTGCTGACCTACTGCCTTCGGTAATGGCACCATTCCCAAATTATGTCGGCTCTATTGATAACCTAACTAACAACTTTGACAATGCCCTGTGCAAAACCATTGATAGTATAGCACCGCTAAAACAAAAAAGGGCCCCTAAAAGGCGCACCCCATGGTTTACAGAAGAAACCAGAGCTCATACATTATCATGTAGAAAGTTGGAACGCAAATGGCCCGCGACCAAGCTTGAGGTTTTCCGTCAAGCATGGAGTGATAGTTTAATATCGTATAAACGCATGCTTACCTTAGCTAAAGCTAAATATTACTCAAATCTCATCCGCCTCAACAAAAACGACCCTAAATTTTTGTTTAGTACAGTAGCATCGCTAACCCAACAAGGGACTCCTCCCAATAGCTCCACCCACTCGGCAGATGACTTTATGAATTGCTTTAATAAGAAAATTGAACTCATTAGAAAGGAGATTAAAACAACGCATCCCAGCTACAACTGGGTTCTATGAACACAGATACAACTGTATCTACGACGGATACTGCAATACAAAATAGCCTCTCTCTTTTTGATGAAATAACATTAGAGGAACTATTACGGCGTGTAAGTGGGATAAAACAAACAACATGTTTACTTGACCCACTTCCTGGGAAACTTATCAAGGAGTTTTTTGTATTATTAGGTCCATCAGTGCTAAATATTATAAACTTATCACTTTCCTCTGGCACTGGTCCCCTAGCATTCAAGAAAGCGGTTATTCATCCTCTGCTCAAAAGACCTAACCTTGATCCTGACCTCATGGTAAACTACCGACCGGTGTCTCACCTTCCCTTTATTTCGAAAATCCTCGAAAAAATTGTCGTACAGCAGCTAAATGAACACTTAGTGTCTAACAATCTTTGTGAACCTTTTCAATCCGGTTTCAGGGCAAATCACTCTACGGAGACAGCCCTCGCAAAAATGACTAATGATCTACTGCTAGCGATGGATTCTGATGCGTCATCTATGTTGCTGCTTCTTGATCTTAGCGCTGCTTTCGATACCGTCGATCATAATATTTTATTAGAGCGTATCAAAACACGTATTGGTATGTCAGACTTAGCTTTGTCGTGGTTTAACTCTTATCTTACTGACAGGATGCAATGCGTCTCCCATAATAATGTGACCTTGGACTATGTTAAGGTAACGTGCGGAGTTCCTCAGGGTTCGGTTCTTGGCCCTGCACTCTTTAGTATTTACATGCTGCCGCTAGGCGACATCATACGCAAATACGGTGTTAGCTTTCATTGTTATGCTGATGACACCCAACTCTACATGCCCCTAAAGCTGACCAACACGCCGGATTGTAGTCAGCTGGAGGCGTGTCTTAATGAAATTAAACAATGGATGTCCGCTAACTTCTTGCAACTCAACGCCAAGAAAACGGAAATGCTGATTATCGGTCCTGCTAAACACCGACATTTATTTAAAAATACCACCTTAACATTTGACAACCAAACAATTACACAAGGCGAATCAGTAAAGAATCTGGGTATTATTTTCGACCCAACTCTCTCCTTTGAGTCACACATTAAGAGTGTTACTAAAACGGCCTTCTTTCATCTCCGTAATATCGCTAAAATTCGTTCTATTTTATCCACTAGCGACGCTGAGATCATTATTCATGCGTTCGTTACGTCTCGTCTCGACTACTGTAACGTATTATTTTCGGGTCTCCCTATGTCTAGCATTAAAAGATTACAGTTGGTACAAAATGCGGCTGCTAGACTTTTGACAAGAACAAGAAAGTTTGATCATATTACGCCTATACTGGCTCACCTGCACTGGCTTCCTGTGCACTTAATATGTGACTTTAAGGTTTTACTACTTACGTATAAAATACTACACGGTCTAGCTCCGTCCTATCTTGTCGATTGCATTGTACCATATGTCCCGGCAAGAAATCTGCGTTCAAAGAACTCCGGCTTATTAGTGATTCCCAGAGCCCAAAAAAAGTCTGCGGGCTATAGAGCGTTTTCTATTCGGGCTCCAGTACTATGGAATGCCCTCCCAGTAACAGTTAGAGATGCTACCTCAGTAGAAGCATTTAAGTCCCATCTTAAAACTCATTTGTATACTCTAGCCTTTAAATAGCCCCCCTGTTAGACCAGTTGATCTGCCGTTTCTTTTCTTTTCTCCTCTGCTCCCCTTTTCCTTGTGGAGGGGGGTGGGGGGCACAGGTCCGGTGGCCATGGATGAAGTGCTGGCTGTCCAGAGTCAGGACCCAGGGTGGACCGCTCGCCTGTGCATCGGCTGGGAACATCTCTGCGCTGCTGACCCGTCTCCGCTCGGGATGGTGTCCTGCTGGCCCCACTATGGACTGGACTCTTACTATTATGTTGGATCCACTATGGACTGGACTCTCACAATATTATGTCAGACCCACTCGACATCCATTGCTTTCGGTCTCCCCTAGAGGGGTGGGGGGGGTTACCCACATATGAGGTCCTCTCCAAGGTTTCTCATAGTCATTCACATCGACGTCCCACTGGGGTGAGTTTTTCCTTGCCCTTATGTGGGCTTTGTACCGAGGATGTCGTTGTGGCTTGTGCAGCCCTTTGAGACACTTGTGATTTAGGGCTATATAAATAAACATTGATTGATTGATTGATTGATTCTCCCGAAATGTGTTTGTCATTCTTGTTTGGTGTGGGTTCACAGTGTGGCGCATATTTGTAACAGTGTTAAAGTGGTTTATACGGCCACCCTCAGTGTGACCTGTATGGCTGTTGATCAAGTATGCGTTGCATTCACTTATGTCTGTCTGCAGAAGCCTCATGCAACATGTGACTGGGCCGGCACGCTGTTTGTATGGTGAAAAAGCGGACGCGACAACAGGTTGTAGAGGACGCTAAAGGCAAGTATGTTGCTAGGGCGGGATAGCCATTCAAAGAAGGTGAATTCATTAAAAAGTGCATATTAGACTTTTTTAAGAAATATTTTCTTGCGGCCCAGCCTCACCCAGTTTCTGCATCCAGTGGCCCCCAGGTAAATTGAGTTTGAGACCCCTGCTGTACATAATTATTGCATTGCTTCATAAAACTGCTGTAGTGGTTTGGAGTACATTCTATTGTGTTGTTTTTATAGAATAGTTGTCATCTATCTATCCATCCATCCATAAACAGGGGTCGCTTGGTGCTTATGACAACTGCACTTGGGGGGAAGGCAGGACACACCCTGGACAAGTCACCACCTCATCGCAGGGCCATCACAGATAGACAGACAACATTCACACTCACATACTACAGTTCAATTTGGGGCTTATCCCACACAGAAAGACCCCGAGCCCGGGAATTGAACCGAGTACCTTCTCGCTGTGAGGCACGAGCTCGAACCACTGCCACACCGTGCTGCCGTATTATCATCTAAAAGTTTCTCAATTTTAAAAGACATGTTACAGGTTGTTAGCAACGTTTCCTCAAAGGTGCCCGTCTGCGCAATTGCAACGCAACTAGGAGTAACAGGTGACGGCAAGCGACCACAACAGAGAAAACAATGTTCGTTAGGGGTGTGGTGAAAAAATCGTTTGGAATTCGAATCGTGATTCTCACGTTGTGCGATTCAGAATCGATTCTCTTTTTTTTTTTAAATCGATTTTTTTTAATTTTCTTATTTAAATTTTTTATTTTTTATTTTTATTTTTTTTTAATTATCAATCCAACAAAACAATACACAGCAATACCAAAACAATGCAATCCAATTCCAAAACCAAACCCGACCCAGCAACACTCAGAACTGCAATAAACAGAGCAATTGAGAGGAGACACAAACACGACACAGAACAAACCAAAAGTAGTGAAACAAAAATGAATATTATCAACAACAGTATCAATATTAGTTACAATTTCAACATAGCAGTGATTAAAAATCCCTCATTGACATTATCATTAGACATTTATAAAAAATAAATACAATTAACAATAGTGTCACAGTGGTTTACACTTGCATCGCATCTCATAAGCTTGACAACACACTGTGTCCAATATTTTCACAAAGACAAAATAAGTCATATTTTTGGTTCATTTAATAGTTAAAACAAATTTACATTATTGCAATCAGTTGATAAAACATTGTCCTTTACAATTATAAAAGCTTTTTACAAAAATCTACTACTCTGCTTGCATGTAAGCAGACTGGGGTAGATCCTGCTGAAATCCTATGTATTGAATGAATAGAGAATCCTTTTGAATCGGGAAAATATCGTTTTTGAATCGAGAATCGCGCTGAATAAAAACAAAATCGATTTTGAATCGAATCGTGACTCCAAGAATCGATATTGAATCAAATCGTGGGACACCCAAAGATTCACAGCCCTAATGTTCGTCATCACTGTTAAATTATTACGTCTGTAGAGACGCTTTAAAGGGGAACATTATCACAATTTCAGAAGGGTTAAAACCATTAAAAATCAGTTCCCAGTGGCTTATTTTATTTTTCGAAGTTTCTTTCAAAATGTTACCCATCACGCAATATCCCTAAAAAAAGCTTCAAAGTGCCTGATTTTAACCATCGTTATATACACCCGTCCATTTTCCTGTGACGTCACATAGTGATGCCAACACAAACAAACATGGCCCATAGAACAGCAAGCAATACCGACATTAGCTCGGATTCAGACTCGGATTTCAGCGGCTTAAGCGATTCAACACATTACGCATGTATTGAAACGAATGGTTGTAGTGTGGAGGCAGGTAGCGAAAACGAAATTGAAGAAGAAACTGAAGCTACTGAGCCATATCGGTTTGAACCGTATGCAAGCGAAACCGACGAAAACGACACGACAGCCAGCGACACGGGAGAAAGCGAGGACGAATTTGGCGATCGCCTTCTAACCAACGATTGGTATGTGTTTGTTTGGCATTAAAGGAAACTAACAACTAACAACCTGTAACACCTGTAACAAAATAATGGGGAGACTTCACTCAGGTTAACCATACCTAAATAGACACAAAATACTGCATTACACAAGACTACCCGAATGTACTCGAATGATTGAAAAAAATAAATGTTTTTAAGCTAAATTATTGGTAAACAAAGTTTATGTATAATAATTTACGTAAAACCGCGAGTAATGAATACAGTTTTCATCAATTAATATATTCAGTAGACATACCCTCATCTGTTCTCTTCCTGAAAGCTGATCTGTCCAGTTTTGGAGTTGATGTCAGCAGGCCAGGGAAGCTAGGGTCGATATTTTTCTCTTGATCATCTTCGGTGGCATAAAGGACGGTAGAAGCGGTGTGAGCCAAGACATCCAGGGGGTTTAGCTCGCTCGTCTGCGGGAACAAACTGCCGCCATTGCTTGCCGTGCTACCGAGGTCCTTTGTCCCTGAATTGCTCACACACTCCGGCAGATTCAATGGGGGTCTGGCGGCAGGTTTCTTTGACTTTATCGTTGGAAATACATCTGCTTTGAGTGTCGCAGGATATCCACACATTCTTGCCATCTCTGTCGTAGCATAGCTTTCGTCGGTAAAGTGTACGGAACAAACGACTGACCATTTTGTCGGCTTTCCCCACACCCTCGTATTTTGAACAAATTTCGTCCAATTTCTTGCCACTTTTGCATCTTTGGGCCACTGGTGCAACTTGAATCCGTCCCTGTTCGTGTTGTTACACCCTCCGACAACACACCGACGATGATGTGTTTGAGAAAATGGCGGATTGCTTCCCGATGTGACGTCACAACGGACGTCATCGCTCCGAGAGCGAATAATAGAAAGGCGTTTAATTTGCCAAAATTCACCCATTTAGAGTTCGGAAATCGGTTAAAAAAATATATGGTCTTTTTTCTGCAACATCAAGGTATATATTGACGCTTACATAGGTCTGGTGATAATGTTCCCCTTTAAAGAAGGCAGGAATTCCATTTATCACTTTTATTGAGCAAAACTGTTTGTCGGCCGTAACCACAACAAAAACATAGTAAAAAAAACACTTCTATCTAGCAAAACTGGTCATTGTCTGCCGTACAAACCAGGCTTAAAACAACTCTTTGTCATCTGTCATATCGACAGCAGTCGTTCTCTTTCTTTGTCACTCTGCCAGTGACGCATTTACGGCCACACAAAAAGTCGGATAGCTCCAACACCACACAAAGTGTCAATTCCAGATCATTACACTGACTCCCCAAACAGATGTGCTTATTCTACTGTCATTTAAAACTTGGAAAAAGCCAACCGAAAGTTGAACTAGTAGGTATTTCAGTTTGGGCACACAACATATTGACATTTGTGTGTGGATTGGATTAGTTCTCGCGGAAGAAAAGGCAATAAAATCGTACCTTGGTATGCAAAGGTGATAGCCCTATCCGTGAGAAGAGACTACATGTTTAGCTTAATGCCAACATCTAAGTTACGATCTGTTGTTTTTTCAGTCACTTACACACAAACATCCCCTTTATGGTCAGGATGCGCCCTCCTGACCTAGCACACACACACACACACAGGAGATAGGAATATAAAAGCTGATGGTTTGGCTTCTTCAAGTTAGGAGTGTCTCATTTTTTACTTGACCTCCGCCAGGAACTGCAGTCCTGTATAATGACGCTCGCTTGTAATAAAGCAACTTTTGGTTCAGTTAAGCGTCTCCCACGTCTCTTTTGTTGTTTTTTACACCGACATATAGCGGTTAATAGTCTATCTTCATTGGTGGTCATTTATACTTTCTGAAGAAATTATGTGATTATGTTCATCAGTCAAATATCCCTCCCAGTTATAAGTATAACACGAGATTATCAAAAGCATTTATTTGGGTATAAATGTAACAGGTTACATTACCAACATCTTTGACATCTAAAGCATGAACTTAACAATCCACATGTTGTATACTATCATTGATAAGCAACGTAAGTACATAGTATCCAAATACGGAAGTGTCGACACACGGCATATAGCTCCGCCCCGTCTGAAGTCAGGGAATTCAAAGAATTGCTATTGCGACATCCAGTGGACACATTTGGAACAGCAGTTTCTTTCATTCAAAAATGTCAACTCATTTTTATATTTTGCAAACTCATCTTGCGGGCCGGATAAAACATGTTTGACATGTTTGACACCCCTGCTCTAGCTTAATGCTGTAGCTATGAAAATATCCGATTAATTATTAATAATTCTTACTTTGAGAAAATCCATTTACCAGGTATTCGGTGTTGTGTACGCCGTGTTAATGCTGGTCTTGTAAGACAATAGTACTGGGTTTGATCCCTGGTCAGTTTGCATCGGGTAGATTTCATTACTGGTATGTTATTTTACACTAAAAACAGGATGTATTTTTAGGACAAAACTAATTAAATAAACACATGAATTTTAAGTCTGACTGAAAAAGTAGGGATGATGTTTGATAAGAAATTATCGAGTTTGAGCCTATTATCGAATCCTCTTATCAAACCGATTCCTTATCGATTCTCTTAGATAGGTTGTTTTATATGGAAAAAAACACACAATATTTGGTTTAACAAAGGCTCACTTTTATTATATAAGAAAAAAATAAAATCTAATAAATAAATAAATATTGACTGTTGTTACCCAAAGTATATTAAGTGGGATTTTTCAGAAAAAACAAATATATACAGTAACACAAAAACAACCTGTCTCTGTGATCACTATAGGTGTATAAATAATAATATAGTGTTAAATAAAATCAGTCCCTTGGGCACAAAACTGAAAATAATACAGCTCTCCAAAAAGTGCACTTCTGCTGCTATTTGACAAAACTGTTTGTTATGATGCTTTGACATTTTTGCACTTTATTTCTTTATTGAAAGAAAATTCTATGAAGAGAAAAGTTGTTTGCAAATGTGGTTACAATGCTAAAAAATTAAAAGTTAAAGCTAAAAAAAGAAATACATTTTATTGAGTTAACATTATTTCTTTATAGGGGGAAAGATGTGATGTTATGAGCTAGGGAATATAACAACTACACTACCCAGCATGCAATGGGAGTGACGAGCATGTGTGGTAGCCCCGAAAAGTGTTGTTGCATGTCGCCACCCGGCAGCTAAGAATGAGGTTATGAGCACGCTGTGAAAGTAAACGTCAAGAACTCAGCCAACACGCCTCATCTGCATTATTTATAATTAGACAGACAACACATATACAGTGTGATTTTGTTTTGTTTACAAGGAAAGAAAAAAAAAAGTAAAAAAAAAAGAGATATATGTTGTATATATATGTATGTGTTGCGGTTGCTTTAAGAACGTTGCGACAGCTGCCGTAAAGGAGGTGCGTTGCTAGCCTGGTTGCTATGTTTCCGGTTGGTCGTAAAAGTATTCGTCATGTGTTTGTACCCTGCTCAAATCTCTCAGTAAAGTTATTCATTGGATTATACCTTTTGTTTTGAACTTTATTACACCTTGGAGCGCTTTTTCCGGTCCATTGTTTTTCCTGCTTTCCCTATCTGCGCCTAATGACTGAGCTACGTGACGTCATTTCTTGTGATGTCTCACGGGGCATTTCTGGTCGGGACGGGATTCGTTCCGAGGGATTCTAATAGAGAACCAACTCTTTTTCTTTACTATAGTGGTCTCGATAACGGGTACCGGTTCTCAAAAAGGGATTCGAGTCCGAGGACTCGGTTCTTTCCTTATCGAACAACCGGGGAAAACCGGTTTCGAGTATCATCACGATGAAAAAGTCCAAAAAAATTGTTTCACATCAATAAAAGAACTCAAATAAAATGACAATTTAGCCTTTCTTCAACAATGAGTTTTTGTCATAACATCATCTGCTATATGCTCCTGTCAACTTAGCTACTTTCCTTGTTTACATTGAGTCTGTTTAACTTTCCACTCAGCCTTCTGTACACCACCCTCCAGTTGGCGTAAAACACTTCCAGATTCCAAGAGTTTATTATGCTAGCAGGAAGTGTCCCAAATTAGTGAGTAGGCCAAGCTGCAAGACACTCAAAGGAGTTCAGAGGAGGCTGAAAATAGCAGCGCACATGTAACAAGCGAGCATGTTTGCAGATGTCTTGTGTGCGCCCATCTCGTCACTCACGTCTTCATACTGTGTGCTGCCAGTGAGCTCTTCACACTGACTACATGTTTTTGGGTCAAACTTCTGGCACACAGTGCGTGTCCTCACAACTATCCAGGTGTATTAAAATCATCTTAGTTAAACTACAAACAGCACTTTTGACTATATGTCGTCCAAGCATATCATTTATTGCAAGTTTTGCTGCTGCAGGAAAATAAAGGACTTACTTTTTAAGCCCATGACTCCCAATAGCTATGTGCACCTGGACACATTTAACCGGATTAAAAGCCTAACTGGAAATAAAATGCTTCATGTAAACACGCCATTCGGAATATTCCGACCCGATCACACATGTTCGGATCAAAATTTCATTCAGATCGAGACAGGTGGTTTATGCTGAAAGTTATTCGGATTGTAGCTTATGAAAACACATGTTCCGAAATTCGGGTTATAATTATACTTCCTGTGCATGCCTTAGTTGTCAGCTATACTTTGGTGGTGGAGCGGGGACTACATTTAATAGTCTCGGAATGAAGCAATCGTCTAGCTGTTGTCTCCCCCCATTCAACATGTACAGAAGTACAAACCCCGTTTCCATATGAGTTGGGAAATTGTGTTAGATGTAAATATAAACGGAATACAATGATTTGCAAATCCTTTTCAACCCATATTCAATTGAATATGCTACAAAGACAACATATTTGATGTTCAAACTGATAAACTTTTTTTTTTTTTTGCTAATAATCATTAACTTTAGAATATTTGATGCCAGCAACACGTGACAAAGAACTTGGGAAAGGTGGCAATAAATACTGATAAAGTTGAGGAATGCTCATCAAACACTTATTTGGAACATCCCACAGGTGAACAGGCAAATTGGGAACAGGTGGGTGCCATGATTGGGTATAAAAGTAGATTCCATGAAATGCTCAGTCATTCACAAATAAGGATGGGGCGAGGGTCACCACTTTGTCAACAAATGTGTGAGCAAATTGTTGAACAGTTTAAGAAAAACCTTTCTCGACCAGCTATTGCAAGGAATTCAGGGATTTCACCATCTACGGTCCGTAATATCATCAAAGGGTTCAGAGTACGTAAGCAGCTAAGCCCGTGACCTTCGATCCCTCAGGCTGTACTGCATCAACAAGCGACATCAGTGTGTAAAGGATATCACCACCTGGGCTCAGGAACACTTCAGAAACCCACTGTCAGTAACTACAGTTGGTCGCTACATCTGTAAGTGCGAGTTAAAACTCTCCTATGCAAGGCGAAAACCGTTTATCAACAACACCCAGAAACGCTGTCGGCTTCGCTGGGCCTGAGCTCATCTAAGATGGACTGAGACAAAGTGGAAAAGTATTCTGTGGTCTGACGAGTCCACATTTCAAATTGTTTTTGGAAAATGTGGACGTTGTGTCCTCCGGACCAAAGAGGAAAAGAACCATCCGGGATTGTTATAGGCGCAAAGTTGAAAAGCCAGCATCTGTGATGGTATGGGGGTGTATTAGTGCCCAAGACATGAGTAACTTACACACCTGTGAAGGCACCATTAATGCTGAAAGGTACATACAGGTTTTGGAGCAACATATACATATGTTGCCATCCAAGCAACGTTACCATGGACGCCCCTGCTTATTTCAGCAAGACAATGCCAAGCCACGTGTTACATCAACGTGGCTTCATAGTAAAAGAGTGCGGGTACTAGACTGGCCTGCCTGTAGTCCAGACCTGTCTCCCATTGAAAATGTGTGGCGCATTATGAAGCCAAAAATACCACAACGGAGACCCCCGGACTGTTGAACATGTGTTGCAGCCATGAAATTCTAAGTTAATTATTATTTGCAAAAAAAAAAATAAAGTTTATGAGTTTGAACTTTAAATATGTTGTCTTTGTAGTGCATTCAATTGAATATGGGTTGAAAAGGATTTGCAAATCATTGTATTCCGTTTATATTTACACCTAACACAATTTCCCAACTCATATGGAAACGGGGTTTGTAGTATATACAGGTAAAAGCCAGTAAATTAGAATATTTTGAAAAACTTGATTTATTTCAGTAATTGCATTCAAAAGGTGTAACTTGTACATTATATTTATTCATTGCACACAGACTGATGCATTCAAATGTTTATTTCATTTAATTTTGATGATTTGAAGTGGCAACAAATGAAAATCCAAAATTCCGTGTGTCACAAAATTAGAATATTACTTAAGGCTAATACAAAAAAGGGATTTTTAGAAATGTTGGCCAACTGAAAAGTATGAAAATGAAAAATATGAGCATGTACAATACTCAATACTTGGTTGGAGCTCCTTTTGCCTCAATTACTGCGTTAATGCGGCGTGGCATGGAGTCAATGAGTTTCTGGCACTGCTCAGGTGTTATGAGAGCCCAGGTTGCTCTGATAGTGGCCTTCAACTCTTCTGCGTTTTTGGGTCTGGCATTCTGCATCTTCCTTTTCACAATACCCCACAGATTTTCTATGGGGCTAAGGTCAGGGGAGTTGGCGGGCCAATTTAGAACAGAAATACCATGGTCCGTAAACCAGGCACGGGTAGATTTTGCGCTGTGTGCAGGCGCCAAGTCCTGTTGGAACTTGAAATCTCCATCTCCATAGAGCAGGTCAGCAGCAGGAAGCATGAAGTGCTCTAAAACTTGCTGGTAGACGGCTGCGTTGACCCTGGATCTCAGGAAACAGAGTGGACCGACACCAGCAGATGACATGGCACCCCAAACCATCACCCAACCATGCAAATTTTGCATTTCCTTTGGAAATCGAGGTTCCAGAGTCTGGAGGAAGACAGGAGAGGCACAGGATCCACGTTGCCTGAAGTCTAGTGTAAAGTTTCCACCATCAGTGATGGTTTGGGGTGCCATGTCATCTGCTGGTGTCGGTCCACTCTGTTTCCTGAGATCCAGGGTCAACGCAGCCGTCTACCAGCAAGTTTTAGAGCACTTCATGCTTCCTGCTGCTGACCTGCTCTATGGAGATGGAGATTTCAAGTTCCAACAGGACTTGGTGCCTGCACACAGCGCAAAATCTACCCGTGCCTGGTTTACGGACCATGGTATTTCTGTTCTAAATTGGCCCGCCAACTCCCCTGACCTTAGCCCCATAGGAAATCTGTGGGGTATTGTGAAAAGGAAGATGCAGAATGCCAGACCCAAAAACGCAGAAGAGTTGAAGGCCACTATCAGAGCAACCTGGGCTCTCATAACACCTGAGCAGTGCCAGAAACTCATCGACTCCATGCCACGCCGCATTAACGCAGTAATTGAGGCAAAAGGAGCTCCAACCAAGTATTGAGTATTGTACATGCTCATATTTTTCATTTTCATACTTTTCAGTTGGCCAACATTTCTAAAAATCCCTTTTTTGTATTAGCCTTAAGTAATATTCTAATTTTGTGACACACGGAATTTTGGATTTTCATTTGTTGCCACTTCAAATCATCAAAATTAAATGAAATAAACATTTGAATGCATCAGTCTGTGTGCAATGAATAAATATAATGTACAAGTTACACCTTTTGAATGCAATTACTGAAATAAATCAAGTTTTTCAAAATATTGTAATTTACTGGCTTTTACCTGTATATGCTGTTGAGTTTGTTGCTTTAAAACGAGACTAGCAAAAACAAAAGTATGGTCTGGAGTGTCATGTGTTGATGTAACAATAAAAAAAGGGATCCAGTTGTCTTAACGAGCTGTTTTATTCACGACTTTACAGATAATTAAAGTGCTAACTGCTAGCCTCGGACACATACACAGAATGTCGTAACATAAAGATGCGCCGCAACCCGTACATAATCACAACATAAAAAGCAAAGAACAGCTCCATTACAAAAAGAGAGGTAAAACAAAAGTAGTACACAGAAGGAAAACATTAGAAATAAATACCGTGATGACGTTGAACAAGCAGAAATGCACAAAGCCATGTTTGTTGCAAAAGATGGCGCCATAGCACAAATAATAACACACCTTTCCATTTATTTTAGGTTCTGCGCATGTCAAAGTAAAGTATTCCAATTTACGGTGTGATGCATGAAAATGCACATCATGATCAGATCATTTTTTTCAGGTTCCATGTACACATTAACATTCTAATACGAATGATGATCAGAGTAAACAAATGTTGTCCATGTACCGTATTTTTTGGAGTATAAGTCGCTCCGGAGTATAAGTCGCACCGGCCGAAAATGCATAATAAAGAAGGAAAAAAACATATATAAGTCGCACTGGAGTATAAGTCGCATTTTTTGGGGAAATGTATTTGATAAAACCCAACACCAAGAATAGACATTTGAAAGGCAATTTAAAATAAATAAAGAATAGTGAACAACAGGCTGAATAAGTGTACGTTATATGAGGCATAAATAACCAACTGAGAATGCGCCTGGTATGTTAAAGTAACATATTATGCGAAGAGTCATTCAAATAACTATAACATATAGAACATGCTATACGTTTACAAACAATCTGTCACTCCTAATCGCTAAATCCGATGAAATCTTATACGTCTAGTCTCTTATGTGAATGAGCTAAATAATATTATTTAATATTTTACGGTAATGTGTTAATCATTTCACACATAAGTCGCTCCTGAGTATAAGTCGCACCCAAACTATGAAAAAAACT
The DNA here is from genome assembly GCF_033978685.3 of Nerophis lumbriciformis. NCBI lineage: Eukaryota > Metazoa > Chordata > Actinopteri > Syngnathiformes > Syngnathidae > Nerophis > Nerophis lumbriciformis. The sequence continues at coordinate 17,894,221 of NC_084554.2, forward strand.
GTGACTTATAGTCCGAAAAATACGGTACAAGTGGCTAATGACTGGAGATGATGTTCGAAACCGGTTCACCCGATTGTTCGATAAGAAAAAAAACGATTCCATGGATTCCAATCCCTTTTTGAGAAACGGTTCCCGTTATCGAAGTCACTATAATAAAGAAAAAGATGTGGTTCTTTATTTGAATCCCTGGGAACGAATCCTGTGTCACAGGAAATGTCCTGTGGCACGTCACAGGAAATGACGTAGCTCAGTCATTCGGCGGCAGATACAGAAGCAGCAACAACAATGGACCGGAAAAAACTAAGAAATACGTCGAGGAAACGGCTATCTGCAATTATTGCCAGGTTTCGCTTTCCTGTAAGGGGAGCAGTACAACAAACATGTTGAAACATGTTCAGGCCGTACATAACCTGAAGGTTAGAGAAACGTGTCGTGGAGAAGCAGCTACAGAGACGACGAAGCACGCCCCTCTTCCTCTGCTTCAACCTGCAGTCCCAGTGATAGTGCCGGTGAGTAACTAACGTTAACTGTTGCCGGTTAATTTCCATATCTGCTCACTTGTAGCCTTTAGGCTAAAATAACGTTACCTCTTATGTCAACCAGGACTGCAGTAATGTTAGCTAGACTAACGTTACCTAAGCATAGTCAGTGGCTAACAATAACGTTAACGTTAGCCGTTTTGTATGTGACTGATAACGTTAACGGTATCTTGTAGGGGGGGGGGGGGGGGGGGGGGCGGCGTTTGGTGGTAGCGGGGGTGTATATTGTAGCCCGGAAGAGTTAGGGATGCAAAGGATTCTGGGTATTTGTTCTGTTGTGTTTATGTTGTGTTACGGTGCGGATGTTCTCCCGAAATGTGTTTTTCATTCTTGTTTGGTGTGGGTTCACAGTGTGGCGCATATTTGTAACAGTGTTAAAGTTGTTTATACGGCCACCCTCAGTGTGACCTGTATGGCTGTTGACCAAGTATGTCTTGCAGTCCCTTTCGTGTGTATGCAGAAGCCGCATACAACATGTGACTGGGCCGGCACGCTGTTTGTATGGTGAAAAAGCGGACACGTCGACAGGTTGTAGTGGACGGCAGTGCCATCACGGCACGCCCTTAATATTGTTTTCCGGGTGAAAATCGGGAGAAATTCGGGAGAATGGTTGCCCTGGGAGATTTTCGGGAGGGGCACTGAAATTCGGGAGTGTTCCGGAAAAATCGGGAGGGTTGGCAAGTATGCACTAACAGTCAATATTCCTTTATTTTATAAAAAAAATTTTGGGGGGGGTTACAATAGTCAATAATTATTTACTTATTTATTTTATTTTTTTCTTAAAAAATAAAAGTGAACTTTTGTTAAACCAAGTATTGTGTGTTTTTTTCCATATACAAGTAATATTTATTCTACACATTTTTACAACATTAGAAACTATTAGTAATTCAGAGGCAACTCAGAAGGTGAGATAACTACTGGAAATTACTGGTTTTTAATGGCCAAAGGTATAGATGTGTGTGTCCAAGTTAAAGGAAACAGCAGTCTATCTTCTTTTAATAGATGTATTACAATCTTTGGCAAGCTAGGTAATGTTTGCTGTGGTCTGGAACAACGAGGCACACAAACAACTATCTGAAATGCAGCCAATATTACATACAGATAATGTGTCATGAGACATGCAAAACTAAATTATATACAAAAAGATAAAAGTAAAGGATATCAAACGAGCTCAAATACACCTACAAACGAGGCATAATGATGCATTATGTACATACAGCTAGCCTAAATAGCATGTTAGCATTGATTAGCTTGCAGTGATGCACTGATGCAAATATGCCTGATTAGCACTCCAACAAGTCAATGACATCAACAAAGCGCACCTTTGTGCATTCACGCACAGCATAAAATGTTTGGTGGACAAAATGAGACAAAGAAGGAGTATAAGATTTTACATGTAAACAAACTGTTGTGTTACAGTCCACACTATGGTGAGTTCAAGAACCACTGAAATTAGTAGGACAAAACGATGTTCACCAAATGCTCTCATCAGTGAAGCATACGCACAAACATATTAAACAGTGGGCTTTCTAAAAATTGGGAAAGTTTGTGTCATGTTTGTCCTCAAACAAAAAAACATACTAAAACCCCCAAAAATATTTTTCCCGCATCTTTTTCCATTTTCAATTATTTTCCAAAAATGCTCCAGGGAGCCACTAGGGCGGCACTAAAGAGCCTCATGCGGCTCGAGAGCCGCGGGTTGCTGACCCTCGTTTTAGATAGTTGTATTTAGTTATAAAACATGTTTTGCATGAAATCGTTTTCCTGTGTTCATCATAATCAACTAACGAGAAGCAAATTTACAAAATTATTCAATGATAAAGACTAGGGATGTCCCGATTAACAGTATTGGCCTCCGATCCGATTTCAAGTCCGATACGATACTTTGACAATAGACTATAGAACTGAAAATGTTTTATGACAAGTAACTAAACTAAACACAATAACATATTTTTATAAAGTGTATCTTATTATATGTAACACTTGCTAGCATTGTTGTAAATCAGATGATGTATTAATTGTGTGGTATTGAATGATACATACAATTTGTATTAACAAAATAAAGGGGCTAGTGCATAGTAACTAAACAAAAACTATTAATGGCTCCCAATTAAATCATTTAGGTTTTGCTCTCAAAGCCTTGCTGTATCCAGAGGCTTACTCCCTGGCTTTTAAAACAAAAAACACCAAAAAAAAGTACCGTATTTTCCGCACTATTAGCCGCACCTAAAAACCACAAATGTTCTCAAAAGCTGACAGTGCGGCTTATAACCCGGTGCGCTTTATATATGGATTAATATTAAGATTCATTTTCATAAAGTTTAGGTCTCGCAACTACGGTAAACAGCCGCCATCTTTTTTCCCCGTAGAAGAGGAAGCGCTTCTTCTTCTACGGTAAGCAACCGCCAAGGTAAGCACCCGCCCCCATAGAAGAGGAAGCGCTTCTTCTTCTACGGTAAGCAACCGCCAAGGTAAGCACCCGCCCCCATAGAAGAGGAAGCGCTTCTTCTTCTACTGTAAGCAACCACCCGCCCCCATAGAAGAAGAAGCGCGCGGATATTACGTTTCATTTCATTTGTGTGTTTACATCTGTAAAGACCACAAAATGGCTCCTATTAAGAGACACGCGTACAACGCAGAATTCAAACTCAAGGCAATAAGTCACGCAGTAGAACACGGAAATAGAGCAGCAGCAAGAGAAGTGAACATAAATGGTGCGTAGGTAGAGGGAGCAAAAGATGACCTGCGCCACTAAGACAGGGAGACAGCGCCGGACGACATACGCCAACATCTTCCAGTGGATTGTAAATGCCTGGGCGAATATATCGGTCTCAACTGTGGTCCGAGCTTTCCAGAAGGCAGGATTCACGGAACTGCTGGACAACAACAGCAACATTGACTCTAATGACTTCGACGAGACGGAGCCGGCCATTTTGGATGCCGTATTCGCCCAACTTTTTAATTCAGACACTGAAGAAGAATTGTTAGAACGCTGGTTTGTAATATATTATTAAAGTTTGACTGACCTATCTGACTGTTTTTTTGACATTCCCTTTAGCGCAGCGTAGGCGCGGCTTATAACCCGGGGCGGCTTATAGGTGAACAAAGTTTTGAAATATGCCATTCATTGAAGGTGCGGCTAATAACCCGGGGCGGCTTATAGTGCGGAAAATACGGTATGTAATATTAAGAACAAGCACAATGAAAATATTGGCGTGCTTAGTCATTCCTTTTCCTCTAGTCCTCCAGTGATAACCTTACTTCCAAGAAACTTAGTTTGTGTACCACCATGGTGGTGACGATTAGTATCTTAAAGCGGTTTCACAATGTGGATAGACGACACGCTCATTACAGCTTGCTCTCAAATTGGAGCCGGTGTTCTGGCAAGACACGCCCTCCTGGAATTCATGCAACCCCCGGCACGTGTGGAATATGGAAATGTAATTGTTAGGAACCGGTACCAAAAAAAATACACGGTATTCATCCCCAGTCATGACTCTCGTTAGTCAAAGACTGGACTGTTCTGCACGCTCCCACGCCTCTCCTTTCATGACACTGGTAATGCACACTCACCGGGCTTGTGGAGGTGTCCTGCATGTCTGGATCTACCCTGCTGCTGCAAATAATTCACCTTTTGTGACCGCTTATCTTTGATCACAGAGTAAATGCCTGATGCAAAAAGCGTCACAAAATAAATTTGGAACTCCCAACAACAGTTATTCACTTTTAATGCGTACCCGGTGGAAATTTAGTATGCTTTTGTTCCGTATCGAAGGCGGTGTAAAAAAAATGTAGAATACACACCTGGCAGATCAGGTGTGTATGAGCTGTGTTAGGAAGCAGTGTTACGATGCACATCGGTATCAACGGGTAGCACCTGATTTATTTATGGCGGGCCGCCACAAATAAAAGCATGTACTGTATAGTGCAGGGCAGTGACGTGCAGTCACTAGAGGCAGGTGAGGCGGGGCCTCACCTGCCATCATGGAAAGAAAAAAAATGTAAAAAGAAAAAAAAAAAATTAAATTGTTATATGTATCCAGTGATTATACTATAAAGTTATTTTCCATTTAACTTCACCAGTTTTAGATTATTTTTATTCAAAATCGCTGAATTTCCACATTTGCCGTTCAAATACTGAGAAGAGACGGTGCGGTGAACAGCAGCCAGTGGAGGCACGTCACTCAGTGCCTCAACATGGATTCCGGACTCGGCTAACTGCTGGCCTGCTATGCAGTGAGACTGTATTGCTATATGAATTATATTATACATTTCCATAGTTTAGTTAGCTGAGGTATATAATGTACAGTGTATTTTGTCAACAACTGTATGTGTGTAATGTATTTCTTGTGCTGAGCGATCATAAAACTGCTGCAAAAGACGCACTGGCTGAGGCTCCAGTAATCCCGCCTCCTGCACCCCCGCCGTAGAATTGTTATATCAACTAAAGCCCACACTTAAACTTTCCACGCGCATGATTGAGTCTATTTAAAAAAAATATTTCATAAGAAGCCAAAAAGTGCAAAAACAATAATGTTCGTGTTGGAGGAGTTGTGAATGACTGCAGGGCCACAACATTAGATACACCTGCAGACTGCAGGTGTATCTAATTCACAACTCCTCCAACACGAACATTATTGTTTTTGCACTTTTTGGCTTCTTATTAAATTACTTTTGTAACCTATTTTCATGGGCTTTCCTCTTTGTGATGCTAAGTTCCTGTTATGCGCTGTTATACAGTATATGCAGAAGTGATGTCACGTTGCGGAGGTTTTTGAAAGAAGGTAAATAAAGTGGTCCTTGTGTAAACTGGAGCCTCCGTGTTTGTTATTTTGTAGTTTCATACAGTATAGGCGACATTTATAAACCCTCGGTTACACTTTTTTAAATAGATTCAATCTTGCACGTGGAAAGTTTAAGTGAGGGCTTTAGTTGCGGCGCATGGACTTAATTTCTAAGTAAAGGTAAAACCATAATAACGGTTTTTTATTAAATGTGCTTTTTTGTGTGCTACAGTTTGTATGTGTAAAGTTAAAGTTAAGTTAAAGTACCAATGATTGTCACACACACACTGGGTGTAATGAAATTTGTCATCTGCATTTGACCCATCCCCTTGTTCACCCCCTGGGAGGTGAGGGGAGCAGTGGGCAGCAGCGGCGCCGCGCTTGGGAATCATTTTTGGTGATTTAACCCCCAATTCCAACCCTTGATGCTGAGTGCCAAGCAGGGAAGAATGCTGGTATGAGCTTTTAAACATAACCCGTTAACTGCTGCCAATCAAATGGTGAATAAGATACTCTTTAGGGTTCATATGTTTGTAAATCTGACTGTGATGAAGTCAGTGCCTCACCAGCCATCAACCTCACCGCACGTCACTGGTGCAGGGGTGTCAAACTCAAATACAGAGTGGGCCAACATTTAAAACTGAACAAAGCCGCGGGCCAAGGTTGAACAAATTAACCTTTTTGTTGGGACCCAAACAAGTTTTGCATTAAATATTGAACAAGCGAGGCTTATATAACTTTATAGTGACATGCAAAATCGAGTTTCAAATAATATTAATAATAATTAAAAAATATCAATGGCATATCAAATACAATTTAAATAAAAATTGAATGCCTCTTTTCTATTTGCAGCCTTCTGAGGTAAATATCAACATTAACTTTTTCCACAGGCTAATAAAATTGAAAATAAAATAATTTAAAAAAAACAACCATTCAGGACTTTAAACTGCTCAGTTTGCAACACACTGATCTAATCTGATGTGCCCAAGCCAGATACCTGACATATTTTCTTGGATGCTAGTTCATTAATGTCGGGGCTCAGGCTTTCAGCTGAGGCAACCTTCATTATCGAACGAAGGTGTTCATCAGTCATTATATCTCGTATTCCACAGTCTTGGGGGCGTGCCTTACAGGCACTGCTTTAAACGTCCTCTACGAGCTGACGTCACGTCCGCTTTGCATCCCTTCTAACAACGTGCCCGCCCAGTCACAAGATATGAGCGGCTCCTGTACGCGCACACACATAAATGCAAAGCATACTTCATCAACAGCGATACAGTTTACCGTATAAGCAATTTTAACATTGTTAGAAATATACGCCACACTGTGAATCCACACCAAACAAGAATGACAAACACATAAACACAACATAAACACAACAGAACAAATACCCAGAACCCTTTGCAGCACTAACTCTTCCGGGATGCTGATGATGTGTACCGCAGCACCGCCGCTCTATATAATCGGCAGGCCAGCTCTAGTGTTAATTTGATATCACCTCACAGGCCAAGTGAAATTACACGGCAAGCCAAATTTGGCCCGCGGGCCAGAGTTTGACACCAATGGTATAGTGCATAAAAAATGTGATGTGATGTTTCCACTTTTTACATTTAATTTGTGTTTATCGTAAACACATAAGTGTTTTAATTAATCCTACCTTAGAACCAACTTCTCCGCGATGTCCTGGCTCACCCATCTGGCCCTGAAAGAAAGAAAGAAAATTAAGTTAACAAAGAATAATCGCATCAGGAATAATCAATGTTATCGTGCTTATTGCCTAAGTAACTTTATGATGATTGTATACTTGTTGTTTTTATACAGCATGTAAACTATTTATTTAGTTGTGTGACACATTTCATTGTATTATTGGAGCAGATTAAAAATCATTCTGAGACCCAGCGTCCTCTGCAGTGGACATTTGTGTACAATTATTTTGTACAAATTTGTAAAAAAAAACACTGTAGAGGATGCTGCTTCTTTTTGAGTTCGTAGCTGGAACAGGAAATATTAATGAACAATTATGCTACACTTTAGCCAACAAGAGACTTTCATTGAATAAAATTAAAATAATAATGCACACTATTCAAGTTGTTACTGTTGCACATTCCCAAAAATAAACCAGGAGTCCGAACTGCAATTTTGGTAAACTTGTTTTTTGCAGCTTGGCATATTCTAAAGATGTAATTAATCTAATAGTATTGTATTTACTGTAAAGTATAATATTAATAACTTATACACGTTTGCGTTGTCACCAACAACAAAGTATAACTGTGTTTAGGTCAGTTAGATCAGTGGAACCTCCATTTACGAATCTCCCTTTGTTTTTTTTTGTTTTTTTACAAACGTTTTGATTTACAAACTATTTAGAGCCAAATATGCCTCTGTGTACAAACCCTCCAGTCATTAATTTTGTGTCCCGCTGGCAGCCATTTTGTGCTTGCTCGCATTGAAGAGATTGACAAAACAGGCTCCGTGCCCCAGCAAGTTTTTAATTGAGACGAGACCAGACTTTTCTGGGAAAAAGATGCCAAAGTGCACTTATAGCACCAGCAGATGGAGAAGACACCACCTCTTGTTCAGCGGCGTCTCCTCCGACAGCACACGCACACGGCCCCTCCGGCCCCTCCTCTTCCTTCTCCCTCTCCGTTTGATCATTTATTTCCTCTCGTCAGCTGCTCAATTGCCGATGACAATGTAAAGTGGATTTTACTTATTTAAATGTTTATTATTGTAACAACATGGTTTTTAAAATTAAGGATTTTTGTGATTTCTGATTGTTTGTGAGAACACCAGAGGGACTTCTGTGTGTGTGCACGTGCTGGCTGAGCAGCGCATACAGGAACATTTAGCTGGTTGTTGTTTTTGACTTGTTAATAAATAGATAGTTCATCAATCACCCCCTTGTTATGTTTGTTTGATTTACAGTACTGTATATCACTTTATATTGTGTTGAACATGTACAAACCTTAACTAAAATCTGGACTTTTGTCAAGGCTGGAACCCATTTTTCATATTTACATTGTTTCTTATGGAGAAATTTGCTTCATTATACAAACCTTTCTATTTACGAACCCTGTTTAAGAACCGATTAAGTTCATAAATTGAGGTTGACCTACAGTGCATCTGGAAAGCTCTGGATATATACAGTATGATATATATATCATTAGGATTTTATCGATACAATACCTTTATCGATTTTCCTTACCGGTACTCTTATTGGGACTATTTTATGTATAAATCTTATATATATCATATACTGTGTAAATAAAGATAAACATACTGCACTGTAACATTTTAGAGCAGGGAAGTCTTTTATCAATACCTGTTTTTTTTAAGTCAACTATGCGTGCACTACAAGTTGAAATGCAGTTATGTTTTCTTCCTGTAAAGACAATACAGATAAATTACTGTGTTTTTATTTATAAACCCCGTTTCCATATGAGTTGGGAAATTGTGTTAGATGTAAATATAAACGGAATACAATGATTTGCAAATCATTTTCAACCCATATTCAGTTGAATATGCTACAAAGACAACATATTTGATGTTCAAACTGATAAACTTTTTTTTTCGCAAATAATCATTAACTTTAGAATTTGATGCCAGCAACATGTGACAAATAAGTTGGGAAAGGTGGCAATAAATACTGATAAAGTTGAGGAATGCTCATCAAACACTTATTTGGAACATTCCACAGGTGAACAGGCAAATTGGGAACAGGTGGGTGCCATGATTGGGTATAAAAGTAGATTCCATGAAATGCTCAGTCATTCACAAACAAGGATGGGGCGAGGGTCACCACTTTGTCAACAAATGCGTGAGCAAATTATTGAACAGTTTAAGAAAAACCTTTCTCAACCAGCTTTTGCAAGAAATTTAGGTATTTCACCATCTACGGTCCGTAATATCATCAAAGGGTTCAGAGAATTTGGAGAAATCACAGCATGTAAGCAGCTAAGCCTGTGACCTTCAATCCCTCAGGCTGTACTGCATCAACAAGCGACATCAGTGTGTAAAGGATATAACCACATGGGCTCAGGAACACTTCAGAAACCCACTGTCAGTAACTACAGTTGGTCGCTACATCTGTAAGTGCAAGTTAAAACTCTCCTATGCAAGGCGAAAACCGTTTATCAACAACCCCCAGAAACGCCGTCGGCTTTGCTGGGCCTGAGCTCATTTAAGATGGACTGATACAAAGTGTTCTGTGGTCTGACGAGTCCACATTTCAAATTATTGTTGGAAACTGTGGACGTCGTGTCCTCCAGACCAAAGAGGAAAAGAACCATCCGGATTGTTATAGGCGCAAAGTTAAAAAGCCAGCATCTGTGATGGTGTGGGGGTGTATTAGTGCCCAAGACATGGGTAACTTACACATCTGTGAAGGCACCATTAATGCTGAAAGGTACATACAGGTTTTGGAGCAACATATGTTGCCATCCAAGCAACGTTACCATGGACGCCCCTGCTTATTTCAGCAAGACAATGCCAAGCCACGTGTTACATCAACGTGGCTTAAAGTAAAAGAGTGCGGGTACTAGACTGGCCTGCCTGTAGTCCAGACCTGTCTCCCATTGAAAATGTGTGGCGCATTATGAAGCCTAAAATACCACAACGGAGACCCCCGGACTGTTGAACAACTTAAGCTGTACATCAAGCAAGAATGGGAAAGAATTCCACCTGAGAAGCTTAAAAAATGTGTCTCCTCAGTTCCCAAACGTTTACTGAGTGTTGTTAAAAGGAAAGGCCATGTAACACAGTGGTGAACATGCCCTTTCTCAACTACTTTGAAGCCAAAAATACCACAACGGAGACCCCCGGACTGTTGAACATGTGTTGCAGCCATGAAATTCTAAGTTAATTATTATTTGCAAAAAAAAGATAAAGTTTATGAGTTTGAACATCAAATATGTTGTCTTTGTAGTGCATTCAATTGAATATGGGTTGAAAATTATTTGCAAATCATTGTATTCCGTTTATATTTACATCTAACACAATTTCCCAACTCATATGGAAACGGGGTTTGTATTACAATTACACTCAGCTGGACATATTTATAAATAGCACGCATGTGCAGAGAACATACCTTTTACATGATATATCATATCAAATATACCATATAAATCAATACAATCAATTATGTGGGTGTGTACTCTGTAACAATAGGAATTGTAATGTGTTTATGTTGCACACGGACATATTTGAGTAACGGACCGGAAGCCATATTGAGTGTTGTTCAGGTGGTGTGTATTACGTAAATAAAACAACTCAGTGATCAAGTGTAATGCTCTATCTCTATCGTCCAGTTTGTAGTCAACACATTTAAGCAAGGTGTCTTTTAATGCCACACAAATGCAGCACAGTGATGTCAGTGGATGCTATATTGCTTCAAAGCAACTTCATGGATTATCTCAATTTTTCATTCTTTTGAGTGGATTAATATTTGCCTGTGGATTAATGGATCGCTAAAATGGTTGATAAAAAGCGGTCGTGAGCAAAGTGCGTTCACTGTGTGACTTTAAGGAATTTTTTAGGTGGAATTATCGTTGTTTTACAAGCTACAAGTTACATTGTGGTGTTGCTTCCCTTTTTGTCATTATTCAAAGCTGATTTTAATGTGAAGCAGCGGCAGCTGAACTGAAGGTGACAACGTGTCATAATTACATTGGTCAGCTGGAACATAAAATACTGACAGCAGTATAGTTAAAGTTAAAGTTAAAGTTAAAGTACCAATGATTGTCACACACACACTAGGTGTGGCGAAATTATTCTCTGCATTTGACCCATCACCCTTGATCACCCCCTGGGAGGTGAGGGGAGCAGTGGGCATCATTTTTGGTGATTTAACCCCCAATTCCAACCCTTGATGCTGAGTGCCAAGCAGGGAGGTAATGGGTCCTATTTTTTTTAGTCCAGAATCTTCACAGTTCTCATGTATCTTTCTAATTTGGCACAAAAAATAAATAAATTGGCATTGAAACACATTAATCGTCATTGATGGATAACATACTTTTTATCCTCAGACATTGGTGGCTAGATTGGTGGCTGATTGATTGGGGCATACCTATTGTATTCTGTTTTTTTGTTTTAATTCCTTAAAGGTTTTGTTTTCTTACTATTCTAAAATAAACCAAACTGTGATCTTAAAAGCAACGTATGTACCAACATTTGTTACACTCCTAATATAAATGATATATAAACATAAGTATAATTGATGTACAGTACAGGACAAAAGTTTGGACACACCTTCTCATTCAATGCGTTATCTTTATTTTCATGACTATTTACATTGTAGATTGTCACTGAAGGCATCAAAACTATGAATGAACACATGTGGAGTTATGTACTTAACAAAAAAAGGTGAAATAACTGAAAACATGTTTCTTCAAAAAAGCTACCCTTTGCTCTGATTGCTTTTTCGCACACTCTTGGCATTCTCTCGATGAGCTTCAAGAAGTAGTCACCTGAAATGGTTTTCACTTGACAGGTGTGCTTGATGCTCATCGAGAAAATGCCAAGAGTGTGCAAGGCAGTAATCGGAGCAAAGGGTGGCTATTTTGGAGAAACTAGAATGTAAAACCTGTTTTCAGTTATTTCACCTTTTTTTGTTAAGTACATAACTCCACATGTGTTCATTCATAGTTTTGATGCCTTCAGTGACAATCTAAAATGTAAATAGTCATGAAAATAAAGAAAACACATTGAAAGAGGAGAAGGTGTGTCCAAACTTTTGGCCTGTACTGTATATGAAGATATTCAAGTTTTATGATAATAATCTGGAATTAAGCTAAACTTCAGAGGTTTGACATTACTCTATAAATTAGACAAAAAGATTGTATTCATAGAATAAATACATTGTTTGATTCATATTAAATATGGGATTGATTACCAGTGGTCCTGGAGAGCCTGGATCTCCTCTGTCTCCCTGGTGAGAATAAGATGTAATGTGTTATTCATGGATACTACAAACCTGCAAAAAGACTGTCACCTAATAATTATGTTCCTTCAACATTTTACCTTCATACCAGACACTCCTCTTGGGCCTGGTGAGCCATATTCACCCTGCAAAACCAATAGCAGAAAGCATTCAAAAACAGACCAATATTGGAATAAATACAATACCAATTAAAGGCCTACTGAAACCCACAACTACCGACCACGCAATCTGATTTTATATATCAATGATGAAATCTTAACATTGCAACACATGCCAATACGGCCGGGTTAGCTTACTAAAGTGCAATTTTAAATTTTGCGCGAAATATCCTGCTGAAAATGTCTCGGTATGATGACGCCTGCGCGTGACATCACGGATTGTAGAGGACATTTTGGGACAGCATGGTGGTCAGCTATTAAGTCATCTGTTTTCATCGCAAAATTCTGGACAGTATTCTGGACATTTGTGTTGGTGAATCTTTTGCAATTTGTTCAATGAACAATGGAGACAGCAAAGAAGAAAGCTGTAGGTGGGAAACGGTGTATTGCGGCAGGTGTTGTGCCGGATAACGCACCCCCGCCGTAGAATGCACCCCCTGACTGTTGTGCCGGATAACACAGCCGGTGTTTCATTGTTTACATTCCCGAAAAATGACAGTCAAGCTTTAACATTGGCCTGTGGAGAACTGGGACAACAGAGACTCTTACCAGTAGGACTTTAAGTTGGATACGCAGACGCGGTACCGTGAGTACGCATGCAGCTGCGGCTTCCAAACATTTGATCGCTTGCCCGTATGTGCGTGCCGCTATGTGCATGTCACGTACGTAACTTTGGCGACTTTGGGGAAATATATGTGCTGTATGAACTTTGGGGAGGTGAACGGTACTTTGGGCTGTGGGATTGAGTGTGTTGTGCAGGTGTTTGAGTTGTATTGGCGGGTTATATGGACGGGAGGGGGGAGGTGTTTGTTATGCGGGATTAATTTGTGGCATATTAAATATAAGCCTGGTTGTGTTGTGGCTAATAGAGTATATATATGTCTTGTGTTTATTTACTGTTTTAGTCATTCCCAGCTGAATATCAGGTCCCACCCGCCTCTCACAGCATCTTCCCTATCTGAATCGCTCCCTCTATTCCTTCACTCTCACTTTCCTCATCCACAAATCTTTCATCCTCGCTCAAATTAATGGGGAAATCGTCGTTTTCTCGGTCCAAATCGCTCTCGCTGCTGGTGGCCATGATTGTAAACAATGTGCGGATGTGAGGAGCTCCACAACCTGTGACGTCACGCGCTACTCGTCTGCTACTTCCGGTACATGCAAGGTTTTTTTATCAGCGACCAAAAGTTGCGAACTTTATCGTCGATGTTCTCTACTAAATCCTTTCAGCAAAAATATGGCAATATCGCGAAATGATCAAGTATGACACATAGAATGAACCTGCTATCCCCGTTTAAATAAGAAAATCGCATTTCAGTAGGCCTTTAAATCTAAATTATGTATTGATTAAAACCAATTAAAGTCAAGATGAATCACTGATTATTTGTCTTGATTGATTATGGAAAGTGGTAAAGTACTGTTGATATGTCATCACTGGACTTTAAAAATAGATTTGATTTTCAAGCAGTTTTCCACAACACTTTCCACAAAAACCACGTTCGTTTCATGGTCACACTGGTGCTGGTAAAGTACATCTGTTGCCACAGCTGCCTTTCTGACAGAAACATGGTTGTAAATTTGGCCTCTCCGACCACCATCAACCATTCATTCACGTTTGTCAGAAGAATAAAATGGCGGTACACAGCTGCTTTCCAAGCTCCTGGGATTAAGCCATTTTTATGGTGCAAGTTTGGTGCTAAAAACACATGTGAAAAACAGCTTTGACAAACAACAACAATTACATCTAGACTGAAAATAATTTTGACTGCAGCTACAGAGGACATTGGAGTGGAGCTTCACTGCATGGGGACGCATCGGCAAAATAAACTTTGCTCACGAAAGCAGAAAGCAAGCTGCTTAGCTACCTCAGTCAAAACCGAGCAGAGCATCGATCCCATTGCTCTAACAACATGGACTTGCTACGCCTGAGTAAGGTAAAGATGAGTTTCTGGGATGAGATGGGGCACTTATAAAAGGAAGGGCGGGGGACATTTGTTTGACCAGAAGTGTCCTCCAAGGGTTTGGGCCCTATCTATTTTTACTGTAAAAAAGTCTATGGACTTACAGATCTGAACGTCCCGAATTACCCCAAAAATGACTTGCACCTAAGAGTCCTGACGCTCCAAAAGGTTCAAACTGTACCCATAGAGTCAGCAAGCCATTTGGGTGCAGTTTGGACCTTTTGGGCAACCCCCTTTATCATTGGGACTTCATTAAGATTCCTCCGTGGCTTAAATGGTGTCAATTCCTCGTATATACTTAAATCAGATAAGAGTTAGGGCTGGGGAAAAAAATTAATTACCTTCTAATCCGACTGTATAATTGAAGGTAAATGAGGAAATATTCTCTGCTATGTCTGGCAAAAACGTGACTAAAGGACAACATGCCTGATTCAGCTTCCCAGATCAACGGGTTACAATTGTTCCAGGCCGACTTCCAATTGGGGAAAACACATTGGTTGAACTCTATGTTTTAGTCAACCCAAAGTTTATATACAAACAGCGGTCTTAAAGAAAGTGACTACGCCAAGGAAATAGGACTTTGGACTGTTAAATGCCAGCCACACTGATCTACCTTACCAGTTCACAGCTGTGTTCGTAACCACTGTTTATATCACTAGTAACGTTAATGCTAGCAAGACCTTGCTGCAGCACCACCACCATTAACTCTCTACAAACTAAGCACCCAGACATATTTTTCTTGGTTGTAAGCGACTTTAACCACATAAAAATGACGGACACTCTTCTTAGACTCCAGCAGCATGTCAATGTAACTACATGAGGGAATAACACACTGGACTGTGTGTATACAAACACACATGGAGCATACATAGTCCTCCCGAAACCCCACCTTGGTTTCTCCGACCACATCTCCATTCTGTTGCCCACATTCATCATCCTCTGGTGAGACAGTCCAGACGCACAGTGATACAGCTTCTGTGCTCCAGAACTGGTTTCAGTGCACAGACTGGCAGGTGTTCAGGGAAGCAGACACACAAAGGATAAGTGGACCTGGATAAAACATTTAATATGTCCTGGGCTTCATCTCAAAGTGTGTTGATGATGCGCCACCATCAAGGCAATTACCTGAACCAGAAACACTGGTTAAATGCAGAGGTAAGAGCACTGCTGAAGGCTAGGGATGCTGCCTTCAAGGCAGATTAAGCATCAGCACTCAGGGCAGCATGAAAAGACCTTGGGTCGCTTTATCGTCGAAGACCATCAGAGCAAGCTCCTAGGTTTTTTTATTGGTCATCTATGCTATGTGTGGGGTTGTTTTCAAGTCAACAGAATGGCAAAAAACGCAATATGGTAATATGTACAACAATTTAAAATGTGGAAAGACATCAATTCATAACTAACTACCAACACTCATGGTGCAAAATACTCAAAAGAGCCCTACTTGCCAGAGGCCTTCAATCGGATCTATGCCCTCTTAGATTACTCCAACAACAACACCCCCGTGCCCGACTCATACCGCTGCCTGAAGGATCAACCCCTCAAAGCGGCAGGCCCAGACAACATCCCAGGGCTGGTGCTGATGGACTGTGTCCACCAACTGACTGAGGTGCTAGCAGACATTTTTAACACCGCTACAACGAGCATTTGTCCCAACCTGTTTGAAGGCAGCCTCCGTCATTCCTGTAACCAAGAGCTCTGCAGCCCTTTGAGACACTCGTGATTTAGGGCTATATAAATAAGCTTTGATTGATTGAGCTCTGCAGTGACAGTTCTGAATGTCTCTTGGCCAGTAGCCCTCACTCCAATAGTCATGAAGAGTTTCGAAAAGCTGGTTATGGCCCAAATTAAAAATGTCATCGATGTCACCGTAGAATACGCCTCCAGAAAGAAAGGCTCTACTGATCATCAGTGGTCCACAAAGCCTTCACCCACGTGGAGAGCAGAAACTCCTACATCCGTCTGCTCTTTCTGGATTTTGTCTCCGCCTACAAGAGCATCATCCCACAGACCCTGATGCAGAAGCATAACATCTTAGGGCTGAGTCCTTCATTGGTGGATTTAGGTCCTGTCTCCTCTTCCATCCCCCTCAGCATTGTCTCACCCCAGGGATATGTGCCGAAGTTTGTCACAGCGGTAGTGGGACGCATCAAAGACATCGATGAGTCCGACCGTCATAGGACTCGCTCTAGGAACCTTAGCCCCAGGCGATCAAACTTCTCCTTTGACAAAGTGCAGAGAGGAGGTAGAACATCTGGTGTACCGGTGCAAAAATCTTCGCATCAACGAGAAGAAGACCATCAAAATGGTGGTGGACTTTAAAGGGACAAACCCACCCATCCAACTCTGAAGATTGCGGGGAACAGCCTTCCCACCACCATATATATTCCCCAGCAGATGCGGAAAAAGGGCTCTCTACATCATCAAGTGTTCCACGCACCCCGTACACCCTCTCTTTGATCCTCCCCCTCAGGCAGGAGGCTGCGGGGCATCTGGAGTAGGATTACAAGGACCTTCTTTTTCAGCTTCTCGACTTACCTTCATCCCTGCTCTACACAATTACCACTTTACTCAACTAGACCTATCTCCCAATGGTAACAAGTCCTAAATACAAATGGTGATATGGATCAGCCCCAAAAAGTAATCACAGGTTCCTCATCTCATTTCTGACATTTCCTGAAACGTAGATGGAAATTCGCCCATAGCTTTTAGAGCTATCAATAGTGGAATGAGAGAAACAGAGTGAATCCTCTTGTCAGTCATCCACTGTCTTTGTCTATGTCGGCGGAGGTAATGATTGACATTGTCTGACTAGACGCAATATCAAGCATTGTGGACCATCAGACTCTTCTCCCTGCATCTGCATCTTTGAACATGTTTTTATATAACAGTTAAGTATATTTCAGACACTCTTTTTTGGTACTAATTGTTTTGAAAGCTGAGACCGTATGTATAGCGTTTGTAATCTTATCCGATGTGTAAATGTGTGCTCGTATGACAAGAAAGTTAATTGAATCCTATACATTATGCAGGCAAAGTTGGGATAGTGGGATAGACTGTGATGGAGGGGAGAAGAGATCAAAACGCCAAACCTCCTGTTACTGGACAAGCCCAAGTTACCTTAAGCATGGCATGTTGGGATGAACCTGTAGTCCACTTGTTTCTTCCTTATTCTAATATATACCACGCACTACACTCACGTATTGAGCAATGTTTTACAGAAATTAATCCTACGCTGTATCAGTGACGTGCAGTCAGGGGAGGCAGGTGAGGTGAGGCCTTACGTGCTATCATGGAAAGAAAAAAAATGTAAAAAGAAAAAAAAAAAAAATTTAAATTGTTGTATGTATCCAGTGATTATCCTATAAAGTTATTTTCCATTTAACTTCACCAGTTTTAGATTATTTTTATTCAATCGCTGAATTTTCACATTTGCCGTTCAAATACTGAGAAGAGACTTGCGGTGAGTCACCAGCCAGTTGAGCCTCACCATGGATTGCGCAATGACTCAGCTAACTGCTGGCCTGCTGTGCAGTGAGACCGTATTGCTATATGAATTATATTATACATTTCCATAGTTTAGTTAGCTGAGGTATATAATGTACAGTGTATGTTGTCAACAACTGTATGTGTGTAACATATTTATTGTGCTGAGCAATCATAAAACAGCTGCGAAGACGCACTGGCTGAGGCTCGCAGTAATCCCGCCTCCTGGTGGTAGAGGGCGCTAGTGATCCCTGAGAGATCATTCTTGCGACTACTCGGCTGCAGAAGAAGTGACAACAAGCAGCAACAGTTAGCAGCAATCGTTTATTTTTTTCCTCTCGCCTGGACTTTTAACATGGAGGATTACATATCTAAAATAAAACAGTTTTCTAAACTGGACTTTCAATCAAAGCAGGAGGTAATAATTAAAGGAAGATCTCCATCGAGACAGAGAGACTTTTAAAACTGAAGAAAGATAAGGAAGACTTCTATAAACAAGTTATCGATGCTTTTGTTCAAAAGGAGCGGTGCATGGACTTCATTTATAAGTAAAGGTAAGACCATAATAACGTTTTTTTTATAAATGTGCTTTTTTGTGTGCTACAGTTTGTATGTGTAAAGTTAAAGTTAAGTTAGGTGTGGTGAAATTTGTCCTTTGCATTCGACCCATCCCCTTGATCACTCCCTGAGAGGTGAGGGGAGCAGTGGGCAGCAGCGGCGCCGCGCCTGGGAATCATTTTTGGTGATTTAACCCCCAATTCCAACCCTTGATGCTGAGTGCCAAGCAGGGAAGAATGCTGGTATGAGCTTTTAAACATAACCCGTTAACTGCTGCCAATCAAATGGTGAATAAGATACTTTTTAGGGTTCATATGTTTGTAAAACTGACTGTGATGAAGTCAGTGCCTCACCAGCCATGAACCTCACCGCACGTCACTGCGCTGTATGTATGTATGTATGTATGTATGTATATATATATATATATATATATATATACACATATATTTTAGGGCTGTCATACGATTAAATTATTTAATCGTGATTAAATTGGCCCTTGTGTGTGAATGTGAGTGTGAATGTTGTCTGTCTATCTGTGTTGGGCCCTGCAATGAGGTGGCAACTTGTCCAGGCTGTACCCCGCCTACCGCCCGAATGCAGCTGAGATAGGCTCTAGCACCCCCCGCGACCCCGAACGGGACAAGCGGTAGAAAATGGATGGATGGATAATCTAATTTTGTTTATAGTTAACTCATATAGGGGCGGTATAGCTCGGTTGGTAGAGCGGCCGTGCCAGCAACTTGAGGGTTCCAGGTTCGATTCCCGCTTTCGCCATCCGAGTCTCTGCCGCTGTGTCCTTGGGCAAGACACTTTACCCACCTGCTCCCAGTGCCACCCACACTGGTTTAAATGTAACTTAGATATTGGGTTTCACTATGTAAAGCGCTTTGAGTCACTAGAGAAAAGCGCTATATAAACATAATTCACTTCACTTCACATATATATATATACAGTATATATATATATATATATATATATATATATATATATATATATATATATATATATATATATATATATATATATACTGTATATATAAGATTATTTTAATCCATTGTGGTCCCTGAGTCAAAAAGTTTGGGGAGCACTGCCTTAAACATCCCATATGAATAAAATTAACAGACTATTTTGCTGTCATTGTTGTTCATCATCATCAGAAACAAATAGTTCTTACTTTCTCCCCCTGTAATCCAGGAAGACCAGGATCCCCTGTTGTACCCTGATGACAGAGAAAACATATGGAAATAAAAAAAATAAACGTCAAATAGAAAAAGTCCAATCTGCATCAGGCCTACCTAATTAGTATCATTCTTACCTGGTACTATAAATGAATTAACTGGCCTGGGTCTGCATAATTGTACTTCACTACTGACTCTCTAGTACTGTAAGAGCTGCGTTCAAGTCCGCCTCCAGGATTTGTCTTCTTTGCCTCAATGTTTACTTCTTGTACATTTTTCTACTTTGTCTTGCTGCTCGCCTTGTTGCTTCGCCTCAGCCAAACCTTAGTTTTGTTCTAGTTGTTCTATTTTCCAATGGCCTTCGCTGGCTTTTTTATTCGTCGTTTTGTAAATGCTACTTTTGTGTTGTACTTTGTGTTCTTTTCTCTTCATGCCTCATCTACGTGACCAAGTAAATAAAGGCTACTTTTTGTCCGAGGTTAGACCAAATTGTCACATATGAAAAGGTACGACGTTGAATGGAAGCTCATCTACTCCTAGCGTAGATCTGCTTTCACAGTACATCCAAAGAGCTGCCCGCAGCTCGTTTTTTATTGGCGTTCAGACACAATGCGGTTTAGAACATTACAGAAAAAAATTGGAATCTGAAAACCAAAATGGTTGACGACCCGGGCGTTTTACGATACTGAATATGGTTTTCAATGGTTTAGGTGCGTCCTGTCACGATGAACATGTGTACAAATTTCTCGCAAGCTATATGTTTTTAAAGGCCTACTGAAACCCACTACTACCGACCACGCAGTCTGATAGTTTATATATCAATGATGAAATCTTAACATTGCAACACATGCCAATACGGCCGGGTTAGCTTACTAAAGTGCAATTTTAAATTTTGCGCGAAATATCCTGCTGAAAACGTCTCGGTATGATGACGTCAGCACGTGACGTCACGGATTGTAGAGGACATTTTGGGACAGCATGGTGGCCAGCTATTAAGTCGTCTGTTTTCATCGCAAAATTCCACAGTATTCTGGGCATCTGTGTTGGTGAATCTTTTGCAATTTGTTCAATGAACAATGAAGACAGCAAAGAAGAAAGCTGTAGGTGGGAAGCGGTGTATTGCGGCAGGTGTTGTGCCGGATAACGCATCCCCGCCGTAGAATGCACCCCCTGACTGTTGTGCGGGATAACACAGCCGGTGTTTCATTGTTTACATTCCCGAAAAATGACAGTCAAGCTTTATCATTGGCCTGTGGAGAACTGGGACAACAGAGACTCTTACCAGGAGGACTTTGAGTTGGATACGCAGACACGGTACCGTGAGTACGCATGCAGCTGCGGCTTCCAAACATTTGATCGCTTGCCCGTACGTGCGTGCCGCTATGTGCATGTCACGTACGTAACTTTGGGGACTTTGGGGAAATATATGTGCTGTATGAACTTTGGGGAGGTGAACGGTACTTTGGGCTGTGGGATTGAGTGTGTTGTGCAGGTGTTTGAGTTGTATTGGCGGGTTATATGGACGGGAGGGGGGAAGTGTTTGTTATGCGGGATTCATTTGTGGCATATTAAATATAAGCCTGGTTGTGTTGTGGCTTATAGAGTATATATATGTCTTCCCAGCTGAATATCAGGTCCCACCCGCCTCTCACAGCATCTTCCCTATCTGAATCGCTCCCACTGCCCTCTAGTCCTTCACTCTCACTTTCCTCATCCACAAATCTTTCATCCTCGCTCAAATTAATGGGGAAATCGTCACTTTCTCGGTCCGAATCGCTCTCGCTGCTGGTGGCCATGATTGTAAACAATGTGCAGATGTGAGGAGCTCCACAACCTGTGACGTCACGCTACTCGTCTGCTACTTCCGGTACAGGCAAGGCTTTTTTATCAGCGACCAAAAGTTGCGAACTTTATCGTCGATGTTCTCTACTAAATCCTTTCAGCAAAAATATGGCAATATCGCGAAATGATCAAGTATGACACATAGAATGGACCTGCTATCCCCGTTTAAATAAGAAAATCGCATTTCAGTAGGCCTTTAAGTGTGCTAAAAAGCTGGTCCGGCTGCACCAAACACTAAATATATCCAAACATTTAATAAAGTCGAATACAAATAAGGCTGTCACAGCTTGTCGCACCACACCGTGCCTTATTTTGAGTTTCTTGCTAATTTTCTGAGTGTAGTTTTAGTTCCTGTTTTGCGCTCTTATTTTGTGGTTTTTCCTTTCATGTTGTTCCCTTTCCTGCAGGAGCGTTACGCCTGCCTTTGAGCACTTTTCCCCTTATCTGTTTTCTGTTTTAAATTAGCACTATCTAAGTTGAGCTTGCGAAACCATTATTCACTATTCAGTGGAGACTATAGACGATCCTTTCGATGCTGAGCTCTAGTACGCACGTACTTTGTGGACGCCGTCTGCTCCACCTTCCGAGCAAGTGTTTTTGCTCTGTTCCAGCATTTTGGTTTTGTTTGCCTCATAGTCTGTCCGTTCAGAGCACTTCCCTGTTGCTCTCGCTTTTTTTCGTTTTGTTTGTTTAATCAATAAATCCCTGTTTTATTGCCCGCTGCCACGTCGTTCGTCTGCATTTTTAGAATCACTACAACCTCCGTCGTCTTCCACGACGCACCGCTTGACAAAGGCATGCATTGTTAGCCGCCTCATGCTAGCAGATGTTCATTATTTATAATGCATAGAAAGGGAAATACATTTGTGTTACTGCCTCACAAAGGATTGTAGACAATTAGCAAAACATTTCTAAAAAGTGCAGTTTTCCTTGAAGTCTTGTTTTTTTTTTGTATGTTTAGTGCTTTTTGCCCTTTGTACAGGTAGGTTTTGGTTACTACTTTTTATTTTATTTTTGTGCCTTGTTTTTCCGCTACAAATAAAACATTTAAAAAAATCAGCTCTTTTGGACTCTAAGTTATTTATTATTATTTAATTTCTAGATTTGTTCTCCAACTCTCTGTCTGTTGTTTTGTGTTTCAGCCTTCCTTATCTTGGCGTAGAACTTTGTACTTTGGTATACCTTTCAAATAAATGTTACCTTAATGTGTGCAGCAAGCTGTTGGAGCTGCAGCTGTTACATATACTGTAATATTGTACATGATAATTGGGATTTGTTATATATTTTATATATTATATGAATAATATAATGTAATAATATATTATATCAGTATATATTATATACTGTATATATATAATATGTAAATATTACATATATTAAAGTTAAAGTACCCACGATTGCCACACACACACTAGGTGTGGCGAAATTATATGTTATATTTTATATTGCTACTATGGAACATTTTTAGTCTACTTAATACCTGCATTTTCCTTTCCATCCTTACCCTTTCCATCCTTTGAAACAGAGCTACTGTGTGGAACAATTTCCCTTGTGGATCAATAAAGTTTGTGTAAGTCTAATGTCTAAGTTTATTTCACGTCACTCATGTCCAAAACGTATCACAGCACAACTGAGACGATGACAGAGAAGTATGAATAAACTTCAAGTACTCACAGGCTTGCCAACAGCTCCTGGTGATCCTGCATTTCCTTTTTCTCCCTGCAAAATAAAACAAATATTTTTTTTCTTACAAATATAGTTGCTGATCGGAGCTGTGGCCGCAAGGTAGTTGGTGCTTGTCGTGGCGGTAATCCTAGAACCCGTTGGTGGACACCGGCGGTGAGGGATGCCGTCAAGCTGAAGAAGGAGTCTTATCGGGTTCTTTTGGCTCATAGGACTCCTGAGGCAGCGGACAAGTACCGACAGGCCAAGCGGTGTGCGGCTTCAGCGGTCGCAGAGGCAAAAACTCGGACATGGGAGGAGTTCGGTGAGGCCATGGAAAACGACTTCCGGACGGCTTCAAAGCAATTCTGGACCACCATCCGCCGCCTCAGGAAGGGGAAGCAGTGCACTATCAACACCGTGTATGGCGAGGATGGTGTTCTGCTGACCTCGACTGCGGATGTTGTGGATCGGTGGAGGGAATACTTCGAAGACCTCCTCAATCCCACCAACACGTCTTCCTATGAGGAAGCAGTGCCTGGGGAGTCTGTGGTGGGTTCTCCTATTTCTGGGGCTGAGGTTGCTGAGGTAGTTAAAAAGCTCCTCGGTGGCAAGGCCCCGGGGGTAGATGAGATCCGCCCGGAGTTCCTTAAGGCTCTGGATGCTGTGGGGCTGTCTTGGTTGACAAGACTCTGCAGCATCGCGTGGACATCGGGGGCGGTGCCACTGGATTGGCAGACCGGGGTGGTGGTTCCTCTCTTTAAGAAGGGGAACCGGAGGGTGTGTTCTAACTATCGTGGGATCACACTCCTCAGCCTTCCCGGTAAGGTCTATTCAGGTGTACTGGAGAGGAGGCTACGCCGGATAGTCGAACCTCGGATTCAGGAGGAACAGTGTGGTTTTCGTCCTGGTCGTGGAACTGTGGACCAGCTCTATACTCTCCGCAGGGTCCTTGAGGGTGCATGGGAGTTTGCCCAACCAGTCTACATGTGTTTTGTGGACTTGGAGAAGGCATTCGACCGTGTCCCTCGGGAAGTCCTGTGGGGAGTGCTCAGAGAGTACGGGGTATCGGACTGTCTGATTGTGGCAGTCCGCTCCCTGTATGATCAGTGCCAGAGCCTGGTCCGCATTGCCGGTAGTAAGTCGGACACGTTTCCAGTGAGGGTTGGACTCCGCCAAGGCTGCCCTTTGTCACCGATTCTGTTCATAACTTTTATGGACAGAATTTCTAGGCGCAGTCAAGGCGTTGAGGGGATCTGGTTTGGTGGCTGCAGGATTAGGTCTCTGCTTTTTGCAGATGATGTGGTCCTGATGGCTTCATCTGGCCAGGATCTTCAGCTCTCACTGGATCGGTTCGCAGCTGAGTGTGAAGCGACTGGGCTGAGAATCAGCACCTCCAAGTCCGAGTCCATGGTTCTCGCCCGGAAAAGGGTGGAGTGCCATCTCCGGGTTGGGGAGGAGATCTTGCCCCAAGTGGAGGAGTTCAAGTACCTCGGAGTCTTGTTCACGAGTGAGGGAAGAGTGGATCGTGAGATCGACAGGCGGATCGGTGCGGCGTCTTCAGTAATGCGGACGCTGTATCGATCCGTTGTGGTGAAGAAGGAGCTGAGCCGGAAGGCAAAGCTCTCAATTTACCGGTCGATCTACGTTCCCATCCTCACCTATGGTCATGAGCTTTGGGTTATGACCGAAAGGACAAGATCACGGGTACAAGCGGCCAAAATGAGTTTCCTCCTCCGGGTGGCGGGGCTCTCTCTTAGAGATAGGGTGAGAAGCTCTGCCATCCGGGAGGAGCTCAAAGTAAAGCCGCTGCTCCTCCACATCGAGAGGAGCCAGATGAGGTGGTTCGGGCATCTGGTTAGGATGCCACCCGAACGCCTCCCTAGGGAGGTGTTTAGGGCACGTCCGACCGGTAGGAGGCCGCGGGGAAGACCCAGGACACGTTGGGAAGACTACGTCTCTCGGCTGGCCTGGGAACGCCTCGGGGTCCCACAGGAAGAGCTGGACGAAGTGGCTGGGGAGAGGGAAGTCTGGGCTTCCCTGCTTAGGCTGCTGCCCCCGCGACCCGACCTCGGATAAGCGGAAGAAGATGGATGGATGGATGGATGGATGGACAAATATAGTTGTCAGGATACCAAAAGTTCAGTAGTCAATACAAACATAGATTAACCCATGTACTTTGAAATGCATTACTTTATTTAAAAGTGTTTCAAACTGTCAGATATTAAAGATCGCTGTGCTTCAACATCTTTTTACATACAATTTAAATTGCAGTATCAGCTTCCAAGAAGTAACTAGATGTAACCCGCCTCTTTCGGTCCCTGCTTCTTTACCGCCCGGGACTGGATCCTGGGTCGTCCAACAGGAGAGATAACCTAGCTACCGAGCTAAAACTCCAAACAGTCAGCCCAGTAACCAGTACTGCTCTTAAGAGTGAGGATTACTAATGTACCAACCCCGTTTCCATATGAGTTGGGAAATTGTGTTAGATGTAAATATAAACGGAATACAATGATTTGCAAATCCTTTTCAACCCATATTCAATTGAATGCACTACAAAGACAAGATATTTGACGTTCAAACTCATAAACTTTATTTTTTTTTTTGCAAATAATAATTAACTTTAAATTTCATGGCTGCAACACGTGACAAAGTAGTTGGGAAAGGGCATGTTCACCACTGTGTTCCATCACCTTTTCTTTTAACAACACTCAATAAACAATTGGGAACTGAGGAAACTAATTGTTGAAGCTTTGAAAGTGGAATTCTTTCCCATTCTTGTTTTATGTAGAGCTTCAGTCGTTCAACAGTCCGGGGTCTCCGCTGTCGTATTTTACGTTTCATAATGCGCCACACATTTTCGATGGGAGACAGGTCTGGACTGCAAGCGAGCCAGGAAAGTACCCGCACTCTGAAAAAGACGGCGCTTAGATGGCAGCATATGTTGTTCCAAAACCTGTATGTACCTTTCAGCATTAATGGTGCCTTCACAGATGTGCAAGTTACCCATGTCTTAGGCACTAATGCACCACCATACCATCGATGACAGTCTGGATGGTTCGCTTCCCCTTTGGTCCGGATGACACGATGTCGAATATTTCCAAAAACAATTTGAAATGTGGACTCGTCAGACCACAGAACACTTTTCCACTTTGCATGAGTCCATTCTGTTTCCATATGAGTTGGGAAATTGTGTTCGATGTAAATATAAACGGAATACAATGATTTGCAAATCATTTTCAACCCATATTCAGTTGAATATGCTACAAAGACAACATATTTGATGTTCAAACTGATAAACTTTTTTTTTTTGCAAATAATCATTAACTTTAGAATTAGATGCCAGCAACACGTGACAAAGAAGTTGGGAAAGGTGGCAATAAATACTGATAAAGTTGAGGAATGCTCATCAAACACTTATTTGGAACATCCCACAGGTGAACAGGCAAATTGGGAACAGGTGGGTGCCATGATTGGGTATAAAAGTAGATTCCATGAAATGATCAGTCATTCACAAACAAGGATGGGGCGAGGGTCACCACTTTGTCAACAAATGCGCGAGCAAATTGTTGAACAGTTTAAGAAAAACATTTCTCAACAAGCTATAGCAAGGAATTTAGGGATTTCACCATCTACGGTCCGTAATATCATCAAAGGGTTCAGAGAATCTGGAGAAATCACTGCACGTAAGCAGCTAAGCTCGTGACCTTCGATCCCTCAGGCTGTACTGCATCAACTAGCGACATCAGTGTGTAAAGGATATCACTACATGGGCTCAGGAACACTTCAGAAACCCACTGTTAGTAACTACAGTTGGTCGCTACATCTGTAAGTGCAAGTTAAAACTCTCCTATGCAAGGCGAAAACCGTTTATCAACAACACCCAGAAACGCCGTCGGCTTCGCTGGGCCTGAGCTCATCTAAGATGGACTGATACAAAGTGGAAAAGTGTTCTGTGGTCTGACGAGTCCACATTTCAAATTGTTTTTGGAAACTGTGGACGTCGTGTCCTCCGGACCAAAGAGGAAAAGAACCATCCGGATTGTTATAGGCGCAAAGTTGAAAAGCCAGCATCTGTGATGGTATGTGGGTGTATAAGTGCCCAAGACATAGGTAACTTACACATCTGTGAAGGCGCCATTATTGCTGAAAGGTACATACAGGTTTTGGAGCAACATATGTTGCCATCCAAGCAACATTACCATGGACGCCCCTGCTTATTTCAGCAAGACAATGCCAAGCCATGTGTTACATCAACGTGGCTTCATAGTAAAAGAGTGTGGGTACTAGACTGGCCTGCCTGTAGACCAGACCTGTCCCCCATTGAAAATGTGTGGCACATTATGAAGCCTAAAATACCACAATGGAAACCCCCGGACTGTTGAACAACTTAAGCTGTACATCAAGCAAGAATGGGAATGAATTCCACCTGAGAAGCTTCAAAAATGTGTCTCCTCAGTTCCCAAACGTTTACTGAGTGTTGTTAAAAGGAAAGGCCATGTAACACAGTGGTGAACATGCTCTTTCCCAACTATTTTGGCAGGTGTTGCAGCCATGAAATTCTAAGTTAATTATTATTTGCAAAAAATAAATAAAGTGTATGAGTTTGAACATCAAATATCTTGTCTTTGTAGTGCATTCAATTGAATATGGGTTGAAAAGGATTTGCAAATCATTGTATTCCATTTATATTTACATCTAACACAATTTCCCAACTCATATGGAAACGGAGTTTGTACATTATTCTGTACTGACGATACTAAAAAGAGCAGGTGTCGATGAATTTTTGCGTGTCGGTATCGACCTGATATAGGAGTAACGATACTTGTGATTCCCCACTTACAAATAAATACAAAATGAACATAAATAAATGTAGCTCTAATTAACAGCAATAAAATCTCCTTGGAGGACACTTAAATTAGGACAAGTGTAAAAACAATAAATAACGCCATTTTTACTTTTGGTACCTTGTGCTCGATAAGGTAGGTGCTAGCATGCTCTAACTGCACTTATTCTGAAATTTGTGTAAAGAAACAAGGACATGGACATTTTTTTACCGTGAGTCCTGCTGGGCCACGCTGGCCAGGAGGTCCAAGGACACAATTGCAGTCTTCTTCTTCTGTCATTGTTGCTTTTCGATTCAGAGAACACTGAGGAGACAAGTAGGCTCATTTGTACAAACTCAAAACAAGTACATAGAAAATATTAATTTGGAAAGGACAGTATTATGTTATGTTAAAGATTAGGGTTTATAATTTAAGTCAAATTAAAAGGCTTCATTATGCCACAGTGTAGCTGTAATCAGAGACAGTTTTGAAGTTAGACTTAGACTTCCTTTTATTGACATTCAAATTTGAACTTTACAGTACAGATAAGTATTCGATATATTTAAATTGATTATACAGTACAGGCCAAAGTTTGGACACACCTTCTCATTCAATGCGTTGTTTTTATTTTCATGACTATTTACATTGTAGATTGTCAGTGAAGGCATCAACACTATGAATGAACACATGTGGAGTTATGTACTTAACAAAAACAGGTGAAATAACTGAAAACATGTTTTGTATTCTATTTTCTTCAAAATAGCCCCCCTTTGCTCTGATTACTGCTTTGCACACTCTTGGCACTCTCTCGATGAGCTTCAAGAGGTAGTCACCTAAAATGGTTTTCACTTCACAGGTGTCATAGTTTGGATGCCTTCAGTGACAATCTACAATGTAAATAGTCTTGAAAATAAAGAAAAACCATTGAAATGAGAAGGTGTGTCCAAACTTTTGGCCTGTACCGTATAGTATGTCAAGTTGATACAAGACTTTGCTTACATGTATGTAGGTTCTTTATATGGTAGAACCAGTCTTTGCATGTGCATGTTGTCTTTGCATGTTCATGCTTGTGCACTGGGCCACATTCATATTTTGTATGTACAGTTTTCACGGCATGCTTCAAGTGGTCATTATGCAAAACCCACCTTTCTTACCAGTTTTTATGTCTTTGGGATCTCCATAAGTGCCGAATTGTGAATTCAAACCATGGGGACATTGTAGAGATATTTATAAAACAAGTACCATATTTTTCCGAGTATAAGTCGCTCCGGAGTATAAGTCGCACCGGCCGAAAATGCATAATAAAGAAGGAAAAAAAACATATATAAGTCGCACTGGAGTATAAGTCGCATTTTTTGGGGAAATTTATTTGATAAAAGCCAACACCAAGAATAGACATTTGAAAGGCAATTTAAAATAAATAAAGAATAGTGAACAACAGGCTGAATAAGTGTACGTTATATGAGGCATAAATAACCAACTGAGAACGTGCCTGGTATGTTAACGTAACATATTATGGTAAGAGTCATTCAAATAACTATAACATATAGAACATGCTATACGTTTACCAAACAATCTGTCACTCCTAATCGCTAAATCCCATGAAATCTTATACGTCTAGTCTCTTACGTGAATGAGCTAAATAATATTATTTGATATTTTACGCTAATGTGTTAATAATTTCACACATAAGTCGCTCCTGAGTATAAGTCGCACCAAACTATGAAAAAAACTGCGACTTATAGTCCGAAAAATACGGTACGCCTTGTTCCAAACGCGCCATTTGATGGTTGTCATTTGTGACGTAGTTGATTTGTTATGTCCGCGGATACAGTATCTCCTTACATGGTAGAGGTTTTTCGGGAAACGCCTGCGTGGAAATGTTGACAATTGTGAGGAAGTTACTATTCACAAAAAAATATTGTGATTCTTCACAATTAATGGCATTGGTAGATTCAATCTAATAACAGAAGCTTTAATTGACTTGCAATGATAAATATCGTACGTTAGCTATGTAGCATTGTCGCGACCTACTATTTGATACAAAGATAAACAGGTTGCGTAAAATGCAGGGACATATGTCGTTTCAAATGAGGAGACGGACATTATAATAACACCGGTAGTTGTGTAAAATACCAAGCTAATAAAACTTTGGGATGCTTAATTTTTTTAAAGTTTCTTTCTTTGGGCGGGGTTTGGTGGTAGCAGGGGTGTATAATGTAGCCCGGAAGAGTCAGGGCTGCATGGGATTCTGGGTATTTGTTCTGTTGTGTTTATGTGGTGTTAAGGTGCAGATGTTCTCCCGAAATGTGTTTGTCATTCTTGTTTGGTTTTGGTTCAAAGTGTGGCGCATTATTAGTAAGAGTCTTAAAGTTGTTTTATATGGCCCCCGTCAGTGTAACCTGTGTGGCTGTTGAACACGTATGCGTTGCTGTCACTTGCGTGTGCATGTAGAAGATGCATACTACAAAATGCTGGGCTGGCACACTGTATGTACAGATTGTAGAGGGCGCTAAATGCTGTACATTCATGGCACGCCCTTATTATTATTATTAGGGTGAAAATCGGAGAATATTAATCCCGGGAGTTTACTGCAAGAGGCACTGAAATCCGGAAATCTCCCGGGAAAATTGGGAGGGTCGGCAAGTATGCAGCTGAGCCGCATCAGAGTGATCAAAGAGCCACATGCGGCTCCGGAGCCGCGGGTTGCCGACCCCTGCCCTAGGGCAACAACGTTAATATATGTTTGATGAAACGTGGTTATGTGCATGAGTGTACGTATGCATATGTACAGAATGTGTATATGTGTTTGTACAGTGAATGTATACAGAATGTGTTAATTGCATTTAAAC